>NC_086228.1:36085680-36385680 GCF_036321145.2 Pelmatolapia mariae | reverse complement strand
CAGGAGACTCTTGTTCCCAGTGTGTTGACTAGAAGGCAGCTGCCTCCTCTGGTACCATCAGCATCGTATTAATAACCATGAGAAGTGGATTGAGCCTCATCTTTACATAAATTGTAGGCAAGAGTCAGTTGGAATCGATTCATAAAGATCTCGAGTTACTCCCAACGCAATTTATTCACCAATTTAAATTACAAAATGTGCTGTAGTAGTTACACATGCAAAAAAGTAACTAATATCCAAATGTGGAGTTTATTCATCGTATCATTCATTCATTCATGAGACTCTGACCTCTGGTTGGAAAGTTGTTTTTTTATTCTTAGTGGCTCAAAATGATTAGTTTGCAAGCAGATGTGCATTTTTATTTCAAAGGGAAAGAACATAGACTACATAGCTGTCATGTACAGTGCAAAGTCCAGTCACTTGTTACTAATAACAGTAATTTTATTAGTAAGCATAACAGTAAGTTGATTTAAACTACATCTCACTGTTGGTGAAACATTTTAAAACTGAGTGACTGCAGTTCCTCTTTAGCTTTTCACATGGTTGATGTCATTCAGCCTGATGCGTGGTTTTCACGTTTTAAAAGTTTTGCATGCATATGAAGTACATGCTTTGCAAAAATGTCAAATCAGTGATTTAGTATTGCCCAGTTGCCTACTTAAAGCAATGGCGATGAGGATGTTTAGAACATTTAAAACTGACACTTAAAATAGCTCCCAGTCTTTGTTTTATTAACACTTGAATGTTTGAGACATGGTTTTTCACAGAGGTGCTTTGTGATACGCGAGTTTTTGGCACTTTTGAAGTTTATATTCATACAATGCCATCAAAGAGGTCTCTGATCAGTCCCGAATTCATTCTGCATCATGACAATACGATATACAGTACGGAAGAACAAAGAACTTCATCAATTTCACTTGGGGCAATTTCTTTGAAGCAGCTTTTTGCACCCAAAACACAGCAGCGAACACAAGGAACAAACAAGTAAGCTCAATTTAAAATAAATCTAAATGTGGAATAAACTCCCTAACAGTCTGTACATGCACATTTATTGGCAAATGGTAAGATCAAATAATAACAGGTCAAGTGTCCTTGAGTGTTTTGAAAGGCGCTTTTAAATAAAATGTATTATTATTATTAAGAAGAAGATAAAGTTCAGTACTGAAAACTTTTTATACAGCCTGGAGTCAAAGTAGAGAGGGAATTATTAAAAATAACTGAATAAAAAAATAGCTAAAAAGAAGGTAAGACATGGTGACATCCTAATGGCAACAGGATTTCTGAAGGAAGTTAGAATACTTGGTGATTTCTGGGGGATTTGTTGGTTGCAAAAAGAATTCATATCTTTTCGCTTTACTCTGATGATCTTAGAACATGTTTTAACAATGCAGATCAGACTGCTTTTAACTGTAAGGCTGTGGAACCAGCAGCTCAACAACAACAAAAGAAAGCTCGGGAGACTTAATAAAAGATTGATAAAAGTGAGAGAGGATGACAGAACTGACAGAAAATGAAGTGAATTCTCTTTTGTGTCTGCTTAACAAATAATCTCAGATTTCACATTAAATTCTCATCAGAGGTGATCACAGAAAAAAAAGTATTTCTATGATCTAACCTTTGTGACGTACTTTGACCATTCAGCTCTTTGGTTTCAGATGTATTTTAGATACAGATGAATTTTGTGGTCTGAATCCAGAGAAAGGTCATTAAGTGGTGGACAATCAGCTCGGTCACCCAGTCAGAGTCAAAGAGACCTACCCCCACAGAGCCTTTCACCATCACGGACTTAGGCTGAAGTTACCGTACATGAACAGAGAGAAGACCCTGAAACAGCCAAAGATAACGGCTGCTGATTTAAATGCAAATGGACTCACAAAGGATGTTTACTGCAGCTTTTATTTAACAGACCAATAAAAACCTGACATTTTGAAAGCATTTTCATTTTATGTTTATGTCAGGTGAATCAGAGAAAAAACACCCCCCAAAAACATGCTGAGTAACAGTTTACTGTCGTATTTTACAGTAAGACAGTGTCCTCGCAGATTACAGCAGGTGCGCCGTAAAAGAACGGCATCATCCTGGCAAATCTAATCTGCCAAAAACTGGCAGATTTTTGGCAGATAGCAGGTGTGACATAAATCACAGACAGGTAGGGTGTGCTGCAAGGTTCTTCATAGATCTACCAATGCATTCACCCAGCAGCCTCACCCTTATCTACATAATTCCCTCTGTGATAAAATCAACCAGACTTAAACCAGGATTTTTCTTCTATAAACCATCGATGGCCGGTTACGTCCTCTGCCCCTCCATCAGAGTGAGAAGTTTAATTTACTAAGGAATGTGACTTCCCTGATTCTGAAGGCCATTTCTGGTGTCAGACATGCCAGTGTGAGGATATCAGAAATAGCTGCCATTCTTGCTCTGTAATGTTTGGAATTTCCAGGGACTGGCGTGATAAGCATTTGCAGGCCTGAGGGCACAACTTGCTATGCTGATAAAGTAGAGAGAGTGACAAGAGCGAGAGAGTACAAATAAAACAACCCAACAGTGATGAGCAAAAACTGCAGCTGTCAGACCTCGAAGCGAACAGGTTCCAGCAGTAAAACATGATGCCAGCCTCTGGTCCTGTTAGTTTGATACAGACGACTACACGATCCTCATCCATCGAGAACAGACTGGAATTGGCTGCCTGGTCTTCCTGTAGCTACATGTACTGTAGCTGATGATGGGGTTAGAAACTGGCATAACAACCAACCTTCCTGCTGTCAAACGTACAGGTTAATATTCTGGATCTATTTTTTAGGTAGTTCTTTACATCACTAACACTGGATATGTACTGCATTTAGTTCAAGACAATGGTATATATTATCGTAGTTTTTGGTATTGATGATCATAGATAACAACATGCCATATATGGTCTGTCTACAGAGGCTGGTAAGGAGGGAGCTGATGTAGAGTTTACATTTTTAAAGGCAGCCTGCAGAGTTGTTGACCACTGGTGGTGCTGCAGAGTAATGAGTGGATTTTTGTTTTGCATTACACACAATTACTGATACATATTTGTCCAACATAACATCATTGTTGTGATTCACTTGATGGCAGTAATACACCAAAAGCTGCAGGCTTTAAGAAAGAATTTATAAAATGTATTTAATTTTTAAAAATGGTTTAATTTGAAAGAAAAGTCCATCCATCCATCCATCCATCTTCTTCCGCTTTATCCGGGGCCGGGTCGCGTGGGCAACAGCCTAAGCAGAGAAGCCCAGACCTCCCACTCCCCAGCCAGCTCCTCTAGCTTATCCGGGGGAACACCAAGGCGTTCCCAGACCAGCCGAGAGATATACGTGTCAACCAGGACAGCCCTACAACGTCCAGAGCCTTCAGGAACTTGGGGCGGACCTCATCTACACCAGGGGCTCTGCCACCAAGGAGTTGTTTAACTGCCTCAGTGACCTTGCCCCCGGAAATTGGTGGGTCATCCCCCTCATCCCCAGACTCTGCTTCCTCCTCGGAAGACGTGTCAGTGGGATTAAGGAGGTCCTCAAGTATTCCTTCCTTCCAGACCCTCACCCTCCCTGGGCCTGGCTCCAGGGCGGGGCCCCGGTAACCCTATCCCGGGCAGGGTAAACTGTTCCCTCGATGTTTTCCTCATAAGGGTCTTCTGAATCGCTCTTTGTCTGGTCCCTCACCCAGGACCAATTTGCCATGGGAGACCCTACCAGAGGGCAAAAGCCCCCGGACAACACAGCCCCTGGGATCCCTGGGACACACAAACCCCTCCACCACAATAAGGTAGTGATTCACGTAGTCAAAAGTCATTCAGCGTAATTATTAAACCTCAAGTCATGTTCTGTTTGATTTAAAAGAATATCACCACATTACTGTAGTGTGATTATACACTTAAAGCTGGTCCACACATTCTGAACTACTATGTAAATACATAAGTCTGATTAGTCTTTAAAACTAGCTGGTCAAAAGTGTGCTGAAGTACTGATATCATACCAGCATGGTGAGTTATGTGCGTAAAATCTTTGGGGTCCATCTGTTAATTTTATCCTGTTCTAAGTTCTAAGTTTAGAAAAAGCTTGCCGAGTTATAAACAACCAGCTTGCAGCACACACAAGCCACAGATGTTCCTGTGCTTTTTGTGTGTGTCAGAGCCTAGTGCTGCTTGTGCAAGATTTAATCAAGGTACTCACATTAGAAGAGGCGTGCATAATTGCACGGGGCTTGATGACTGTGCACCACATCTCTCAAATTAGGGACTGCAGATGGAACGGTCATACCTTTCACGCCTCATCCCGCTGCAGTTGAATGGATGTAGAGAGTTTGTCGACTAGAATGTATCCTAAAAGCATTTGTGAGTGGCAGATGGTGGTCAGAAGCAGTACCTGAGCTGGCTCTGTGGAGACTGTGGTTCATTTCTAGCTCCATGTAGCGTTCGAAAATGAATGCAGTTTGTGAGTGAGTGTATGTATATAGAGAAGCGTAGTGAATGTAAAAACTTGTGTGAAGTATATGTTTATAATTATGATAAGCAGCAGTTGTAATATAATTAAACTTTTCATCACATTAACATAATGACAGCATCGTGTTTTCATGGGCCCTGCTCTAATCACGGTTTTAATTATAATCAAATAGTTTTTGACATGCATTTAAATATTGCAACAACTTCAGTTTGCACCATCTAAGCACGCGTCATCTTGAAAAGCTAATGTTTATCATTTTAGATCTATTCTGCTCAGCTCTTTGCCTCAGACCGCTCAGAGTTTCTGTTCTGTTAGGAAATCGATTTATCTTTGGTATTTCAAATGTTACATTGTTGATAAGAGTTGGCGATAGCAATTCAAAGGAAACAAATTTGTATTCATTTGCCTTCCATGACAGCATGTAGTGACAGACAGTGACGAGACAATTTGCTCCAGTGGCTTTGGATGAGAGTGGCACTTAGGCTGCAGTGGTTATCACGGTGGCCTCACCTCGCTGGCTGAGATCTTTCGATCTCCAGTTTGTGTTCTCTCGGAGAATATAAAAAACATCAGAGTCCATCAATCCAATTACATGCTTGTTAGGTTAGCTGTTAACCCTAACTTGGCTGTAGGCAGGAATTTGGCCATAACTGTAACCATGAATAATTGTCTGTCTCCATGTGTTGGTTCTATGACGGATTCACCTCTCAACAAATGACAGCTGGGATGGGCTACAGGCCTAGTGCCAGTTCTGAATGGGTGCTAGATAGCCTCCCAGTTTTTAACATCTGGAGCTGTTGGAATGAATTGGCGCACATTCCACATATTGACCAAAATGCTTCCTGCTCCTGACCTTAAATGACTTCTTCCTCCTTGGAAGTTGCAAACTCTTCCACTGCAGTTTGTTTTTTTTCTCAGGGCTATAGTTAGTCATCAGTCCAACTCCAGTAACCAGTGATGGTTCTTAGCATGAAGGTTAGGTCATCCTGGGCTCATAGACCGAGATTCTACCTTCATGACACAAATTAGGTGGACCTGCAAGTCGTCCCAAAGCCGTACATTTCATGGGAATCCTGGCTAAAAAAGATACCAACACCTGATGTGCTCATAAAATGCAACTCTCAGTCAAATATAAAACTTTATTCTGCATTCAAACACTGAGGTTTTAAATACACTGCAGTGAAATTTCAAATGAAAAGCAAAATCTGTGCTGGCAGTCTCAATGTTCCTGCTGCAATAATGTGTACTGATTGTGGACATATGTTTTAAATGGTTTACAGCACATATCCAATATTTTATGGGCTTGTCACCAAAAAAAGACGTTATTCATCATTACTCTTAGCTTTTATGGGGCTATCACTAGACTTAAAAAAAGCTCTATTATATGGAGGAACTAAAACTCCAGTCAGAGTGGCTGCAGTTGTTATTAAATGGGAAATGGCTTTAAAAGTCAGTGCAAATGTGGTTTAGTGTGCACGGTTTCAAACAAAACAACAACATCAGTTGCCTTAAAAGAACCAGATCTGATCTGCAGACCTATACTAACATTCATCGCTGGAATGCAATAACAGTGGTGAGTCATTGGCTTGTTCTGTCTTCACATTTATTCACATTCCTTTTGTTTCTTTGTGCCGTTCCTGTTTTCAGTGATTTCAGGACTGCCACAAAATTTCCATCTGAGTTGAGGTCACACTCAACAGCTGAAACGCTTTTGTGTCACAGAATAAACCGCTTTGCTCAAGAACACTTTGGTGAAATGGGTACTTGACACAAAGACAAAGAACATGTAAAAATAAAGTATATATATTATGTTCTAGTGTGTTTTGTGTGATTGCTGTAGAATGTTTTCTTTCACACATGTAATTATTTTCTCGTATTATAAGAATTTTTTGGAAGCTGTATGAAAGAAAAACCCTGAAAAAAAGTGTAACAGACTCCAATAAGAGTGCACGACACCAGACTGAAACCAATTACACCTCCTCTAGCAGAGATTAAAAGGACGGATATCAAATCTTTCATAATGATGACGAGGCGGCTTATGTTTCCATGTAAAACACAGACTGCCTCTGTAACCAAACAGCATGACTCATGCAGTTTGGGAGAGAGAGACAGTGTGACAGAATAGAGCTGCAGGCTGTCTTTAATATTGGATGTGTGGCTGAAGCGGCCTAATGGCTTAACACTAGCCTGTTTGGGACAAGAATAACCTCTTATCGGTGTGTGTGTGCGTGTGTGTGGGCTGGGCTTAGGGGTGGAGGTCTGCAGTGTGTTTGTGTGTATTTTCATGCCTGTCCATCCAGTACTTTTAAGTTAATTAGGATTTGCATGTTGTTTACAGTTAGACAAACACACAAAAAATGGACAAAATCTTGTCCGGATGAGATTATTATAATGACACCCCTCTTGGTTTTGCAGGCATCACCTTTAAGCAAACAGAATATGGGCTCTATAATAAGAGCAGTATGTTTTTGGGACCTCTGGGTTGAAAGTTAAACACTTCTATCGCACACGTTTTATCCCCACAAAAGCACTTTAATATGCAACCTGCCTGAGTGCGGTGCAATGTGTGCCTCTGCATTATACACACACACTGACCCTGCTGAGAGCTTCCCGGGCTCCCGTGTTCGGATATCATTATCAGAGACAGACAGACAGAAAAGCAAAGCGACAGAGAGGATGAAAGATACGAGTAATGCTTTAATAGTGTTTGTTCTGCGCTGCACCCTCTCCTCTCTGTTTGTGCATTAATAGAGCTCACATTCACTTAACCCATCGCTGATGACAACTTTTTTTTTAACAATTTCTTTTTTTCTCTCCCTCTCTGTCTTTTCATTTGCTTATTTATGGTCTAATTGTTTTCTTGATCATTAGGGCTTTGTTTAAATACCCTTACCTTCTTCTTATCCTTGCTACTGTGCACACATGCATGGCATCAGCTTCCAGTGATGTGCTTGCATTCACGATGGATCAGACCTGAAAACGAGCTGCTGCCGTTCCTGCCTGAACAAATGTGTCAGGGTTCATGTGTGAAAGAGCAGAGAGACAGAAATTGACCTTGGTGAGGCTGTGTGTGTGTGTGTGTGTGTGTGTGTGTGTGTGTGTGTGTGTGTGTGTGTGTGTGTGTGTGTGTGTGTGTGTGTGTGTGTGTGTGATGGAGAGTTCAGTGTTTGGTGATTGGGGGGTTGGGTACGTGAGAAAAGGAGTGTTAGGAGAAGACTGCACCCTCTATGAGTCAAAGAAGGTTAGCTTAACGCATATGTAAGGGAAAACAAGAAAAATGACGTGCTACCTTCTGAGGTAAGCAAGGCATCAAGTTATGAAATTATGCATGATAAGATTAAAACAGCAGTTTCTAAATTTCGAACTTCTTGATCAAAGCCTGATGGACTACAAACTGGAAATCAATCAATAAATAAATTGGATAATATTTGTTGTTTGTAATTCTTTATAAATACAGTGCTACCCTTTAGCCTCCTCGTAGATACAATGGTGTGAAAGCATTTTGCCCCCTGCCTGATTTCCTAATGAGGTACCAGGATTCAATGGTACTCCAAAAGTCAGAAATGTGATGTCCATTTCAAGTTTACCAGGAACTGCTTCCTGAACTTCCACACAGAATAAGGTATAAGGTATAAAAACACTGCGTGTGTAAATATGAATATATGAAGTTGACGATTGTTAAGATAGAACATTTTAATCCATTTTGTGTTTTCTCCCAAATCTACAACATGCCTATATACAGAAAAGCCTGACATTGTTTGTCAGGGACAAGCAGTAAGGCATAGAGGACACAGGTGTTTAATTCAACAATCGGGTTTTATTGATCCAAAAATATGAAAGATAATTAACAAAGCCAAAAACTTAAACAGCCAGACCAATAAAAGAGGTCAGCTCAATAAACTAAATTCAAAATAACAACTAAAAAAACCTCAGACAAACAGAAGACAAACTGACCTCCTGAAATGATACATGAGGGACTGGCTTAGCCAAACCAAATGACACACAAGGGGGAAAAAACAATTAAACAAACTTCAACCACCCCCAGCTAATCAAGCATGTGGTTTAGTCCAATGAGGCTGTCAGCAGTATTTCAGATCCCCCAGCACTTTGTCACACCTTTTGCCAAGCAGGAAGGAGAAGCCAACCTCCAGGTAACTCAAACAAAGAAAGATGAATTCATATAACATAAAACAGAACTTTGACCTTGCAGTGTTATTATGTGTGCACGCCATATAAACATTGGAAGGTGTGATGGAAAAAAGAATGAAAGTAGTGACTGCAAAGTAAAGTGAAGCAACTAGTGGTGAGGTGTGGAGCTTGCAATCAGAGTATGCAAAATAAAAAATAAATGAATACACAAACAAAAAGTTTTTCATCTAATTGCACAAATCTATTTTCCAGTATTTACTTATTTATCAGTACAGACTGTGTTATTGATATTAGCTTCCCTACTCTGAAGTTTAATGTGGTATTAACACAAAATATAATAGGCTGTACAACCCAGGGGGAATTGCCCAGATATTTTGAAAATTTAAGACTAGCATCATTTTTAAGCAACATTCATCGTTATTCCAGTACTCCTCTAGGACTCAGTGCTAGATTTCTCAGGTCACGAGCGTTACACCCAGCACTCACAGGACTTATCTAAGTTTGTGTGGATTTTGATGTAGATATAATGTACATCACTATATCTACATCATAATGTAGATAACACCGTAGAAAATAATGCCTAATCAATTTGTCATAATGTTGCCTTTTAGGTTTAAACTTGTCAAAGACTAAAAACACACAAAATCCAAAGCGTGGGTTTAACACTGGGACTATTTTGCGTTTCTAAACTGAGTAATTAATTTATTTATATGTTTCATATTAAAAGTCGGTGTTCCCACATCTGAGGAAACGCACCGCACTTCTGTTTTTCAAAGTAAAAAAGCTGTCACAGTTTACTCTTCCATATTGTTAATGCTACGATGTCCGCGTCTTGGTGATGTAAAAGTCTTCAACATCTTTTATATCCATATCTTGTTGTAATAACATGAAGTGTGAACAATAATAATGTAATGCCTAAATGTAAAATGAGCAGAGTGCTATTGGTCATGAATTTCAGAATATATTTTATGGTTTGTCATCTTTAAATATTATAACAAACTCTTGAAATGTTGTCTTAAACTCTCAGTTAGGCTTTGGCAACAGTTTTGTTTGCTGAATTGTCCTTTAGCAGGACTGAGTAGCTTCAGGTTTTTTGTGTAGCTGATTCTCTAATCTTCCTCCTCTGGAAGGCAAAGGTAAAAGCTATCCTACAACTATTTGTTGAAGTTTATGTCTCAACAGTGTAGTGCCTTGATGCCAGGCTCTATTGGGATTCCTCGTCTCTTTGTTTTTATGTTTTTTCTTTATCAGATAAAACTCACAAATACGTCTCACTTGTCAGTGCATGCCTTCTCTTCTCTGTCTTTACCTGAAGACAGCAGCTCAATTTAGCTTCTCTGTTATAATAGAACATAACCTTCCAAACTATTTTTCTTCAGGCTATGTTGCCTCTTCTTCACCCTAACAGGGTCAGGAAGAGACAGATTTATTCCATAAGTCCTGCTTGGTCTGTTGCTCACGTGTGCATGTAAGTTTTAACGTTATGAGTTGAATGTTTTTGATTAGAAAACCACAAATTAGGATTAAGATTAAGATTGGGATTCAACTTTATCGTCAGTACACATGTATAAATATGGGTAACGAAATGCAGATTGCATCTCATCAGAAGTGCAAGAGCAGTAAGTGCAGTAGGAGCAGATTATATACAGATAAGGGTAGTATAAAAGGTGAGAATAGTTATGAACAGATTAAATACAAATAAGTAAGCATACAGATGATTATATTGGTATACAGACAGCAATTATACAGATATACAGATGTTCTATATTGATGTACAGACGGGCAGATGTACAGATGTACTATGAACAAATATACAGATGTATCGACATGTGGTAAACAGATCTACAGAGTGCTATGAATATATCTACAGTAGTGGAGGCGTAGCGCTTTGAACAGACTATAATAGTGAACAGTGTACGTTGTATTACAGAGACTATGCTATGTCAGTGTCCTAAACTATAGCAGTAACAAGTATCAATCACTTTAAAATGTCACCGTGAACTTGAGATTGCAAGTTTTGGTTGTGCTGTGGACTCGAGCATGACCAAAGCATAGTAGAACATATATTACGTAGTGGAAAAAAATGAAAGAATTTAAAACATGCAGTGTAATTGGACACTAAAGTTTGAGCTGAGAAAAAAAATGAGAAAAAAAATAAAATGTTAAAATAAAGAACAAGTTTGCATTCGTACGGTGTTAGGAGAATTGGTGCTTTCATTATTTATTAGCACCACAGTTTACATTTGCATGAATTTAAAATGTTCATTAAGTTTATTTTGGGCTTTTAAATGAATAACTGAATTAATTTGTTCCCCCAAGCAGTACAGTGTTGGACTAGAAGTCAGACAACATCGTTACAGAAGCAGCCACTCTGACTTGTTCAACACAGGTGCAGCCAGTGTTCATAATAATGGTACCACTCCAATTAGCCCTGGTAGTGTTTGTGCTGGCTTATTGGAACACTCCATATAATGTAGCCATCATTAGGATTATTAGATGCACCTGTGCTCTTCTTGGTGTGACAAATGTGTCAAAATGTTTCCTGGGAGAAACGATTATTGTATGTTGTTGTCATTTTTAGACTTTCTTCTTTTCTAAAGTCAAAAAACAAAATTATGCTAGAAAGGCTTTGCAATATCATAATAACGCCTTGAAATAAAGTAGAGCTGAGGAATTTCTAATTTACACATACACACACACACACACACACACACACACACACACACACACACACACTCTTCATCTTATATTGATTGATTGATTGATCATACTTTATTCATCCCGAGGGAAATTGGGTTAAGGCTGCCAGCCGTGCCAGCGCCGTATGTATGTATGTGTTCACTTGGATTTGTTCCCATGGTTTTAGATCTCATATGATATGACACGCACATATCAGCAATATTCACTTGTCTCCTCAGCAGCTGCCTCATTGTTCAGGTGATTTCAAACTGCAGTCATGATTCAGTTAATTCTAGCATCAAATGGATGAAAAGCACAATAGAATGAGTGCTGGTTTAGCTAATCTTCTATTTCAGTCTTACCCTCATTTACTCTGTATGTGGTAGGCACTGCAGTTTATGGGGAAAAAAAGAAAGAAATGTAAGAATTAAATATTGAAGTGATCTGAGCCCATATTTAAATCTAAATCAGTCTCAGTATTTCAAAATTGATATTTTGATTGAATTTTCATCATTTTTCATCAATAGAACATTTCATGAAGAAATTCATTCATCCAGCTCACAGTCACAACAACAGTTGCCTCTTTATATTGTAATGTAAAGTCCTCACAATAATACAGAGAAAACTCCAACAACCAGACGAGCCCCTTTGAGCATGCACTTGGGGACAATGAAGGAAAAACTTTTAAGAAACCTCTGGCAGAACCGGGCTCAGAAGGCGCAGCCATCTGTTGATTGGTCCACACACGTCGTTTTCGTTGTTACTTTAATCCTAAATACATTCAAAATGTTGTCATGTAGCCTATAGAAGAAAGAGTAGACTAGCATTTCTTTTCACTGTTGCTCTCTATAAATGTGGCAGATAAATCTAAAAACACCATTTGACTATTTACCATTGTTTGAATCGACCTGTGACCAACATGCTTTTGATGATGATGGAATGGGAAACATTTTGAAAATCTGGAAATGTTTGTATTTTTGTAACTGGCCTTGCTGATTTCAATTCATTGTTGCGTGTGATTATGCTCAAAACACCAGTATTATTGATGAGAAACATGCTGGCCTGCAGGTTACTAACCAGTAACCCAAACCTCAGCACGGTGCTCACTGCTTTGAGTCTTACTCCCGCGCAAAGTATGAACTTGTTTTGACGGCCTCTCTTCCTCACATTCCAAATAAATTAACACTCCTAGTGGCAAGTATCGTACAGCACACCAGGAGCAACATTTTGCACAATTTGGTGTAAATTACTGTAAATTAGTATGATGCATTTAAATATTCTCCTCCCAAAATGTTGTACTTTGAAAATGCCCACCAATACATATGTCTCGAGGGCAGCTGCAGAAATACCTGCGTGCACGCCTTTAGACACTGCAACGCTTTGGTGAATCCCAGCAGTCTATTTCTAACGTCAAATTAGGATTTTGCACGTGTGCAGGCTGTTTGTAAAAACTACAGGCTTTTTTTTTATTTCCATACTCCATACTGTTTCCCACCTTGTCTTTCTCCATACTCCTGGTTGTGAACCAGAAATCAGTTTCAGTATGTCCCCTGTCCTCCACGTGCATTTCAGGAACTGAGACATCCTACAGCATGACAGAGCACAGGACACAACACGTAACTTTGCAATTACACTGGGTGCTTGTTAGTGCCGGGTTTTAATGAGAATGTTGCCTCCTGAGCTGTCTCTTACTCTTTCTCTCTGTCCTGTTTCCCAAAGGTGCCAGTGGAGAACAGAGAGATGAAGACTTTATCTCTCCTCTTCCTCCTCCTCCTCCTCCTCGCCTCGGGAGCCTGTGACGACGTCAAGTACATCTCCAAGAGGAACTCAGGTAGGATGAAGAGCCTCGGTGTTTGTTGTCTTGTGGCGTACTCTGCTTTGTTGAAAACGAGCCTTTCTCTCTTGAAAATTCTCAGGCTTTTTATTTTTGGAGCTTATTGTTGCTTTGTTTTTCTTGCTTTGTTTCACTGCCATCCTCTTTCACTGCCAGCACTCTACAGTCTTCTCGCGATAATGCTACCTCTTGTCTTTTCTCATTATACTCCACCTCACTCTTATTCTCCTTTTGCTGTCAAATATAGGGTGTCTCTCAATATTCCCCAGCAATCTGCTCTGCTCTCGTCCTTTATGATGTATTGACATCTCTTAAGTTGATGCAACGGACACTCGCTCCCACAGCTTTTTTTCCCCCTCATCCACAATCACCACCTCTGCCTTTCTTAGATAACACTCCTCTCCAAACTCTATCTCAAAGCTCAGAATGGCTGTCTCTCCATTTCTATCCCTCTCCTTTTTCTGCTGAGGGGGTGTAATGATCAGCCCGTCTGACTGCTGCTGTCATTGTTGCTGCTGTTGTGCTCATTTGTGTATCGGCAGGCCCAGTGATGACAGATCTGCTGATAGTCTTTTATTCATAATCGATTTGTTGTGTCACACTAATCGTCTTGACAGAAGGAGCTTGATTGGGATATTGATGTATGGCATCAATAGTTTTGTGTGATACTATTCGGTGATCTTGGTACAGTGCTTTGCAGAAGTCTTGAGTAATGCCCCATTTCTTTATATTTTGCTCCCAAGGAGCCAGACTCTCTTATCATTTTTAAAATGGAGCAAAAGTTCTCCAGGTTTTCTCAAAGTTTTTCTTAGACAGCATTTGTTACCTTTTCTTTAGCTGAATATAAAAGAAAAATGCCCAAAACTTGGCATATCTCACCTTCCAGTGTGTTCCTAAAAAAATTTCAGGAAACTGGACAAGTGGTGGACAAACAAGTGGCAGGTCTTAAAACTATCTAAAGCAAATGAACAGTATCTGAAAGTTAAAAAAAAAAAATAAAATAAAATAAAATCCAGCAAATACCTGACCCCGATCCTGAAAGACATGCATCTGATCCTTCAACTGATCCATCTACTGTACACTAAAGCTTTATCAGACATGGCCTCAGTGGTAGAGTGGCTGCCAAATGCCATTTTTAAGGAAGGAAAAAATGGAGAAAATGCTGAGGTATGCCAGATTACACAGGAACTGGACTGAAAATCAGTCCTAACAAGTTTGAACATTTTGGTTCAAATTATCATCAATATTTGCAGAAGGGCTCAGGAGACAGTCAAAAGAGCGAGTGTCTGCAGGCGTCTGTAAATTCATATCAGCTGGTGGTGTTTGAGATTTTGTCATAACTGAATGCAGAAAAGTAAGGTCAGATTTTGCATCCATAACATCTGGAAAGCATCAATGATCCCAAAGTAAAATCACACCTGGACTGAAAAACGCACAGTTAAACACTATCAGTCATGGATTGGCCTCCCCAGAGCCGGACCTCAAATTTATTGATACTGTGTGGGATCATCTTGAACAGAACAACAACACCCAAAGAAGAGCTTTGAACATCTGGAGAAATAATCCTGAAGCGGCCTGAGAGAGTTCAGACTGTGCTGAAGAATAAAAGACTAACTAACTCTGTACAAACTCTGTTTTTGCCTTCCATACTATGTTTCTATTTATGTTTCCAAGTTTCCTAGCAACATATAAAGAAATGAGGAGTAACTCAAGACTTTTGCAGTATTGTATGTGTGACCTAGAGGTGAGCTGTTTAGCATTTTGATTCACTTTCATGTTGCCTTCATACTTGAATGGAGCATTTCACCTACGGTGTTACACTCAGGGAATCTTTCATTATAAATATTACCTACAGCATCTGTAATTTTATTCTCACACGCTCCTGCCAGGTCCTGAAAGTGATAAAAACACAGAAAATTACCCAGCGATTTTTAGCAAGCTCAGGTCATCTAATTATAACAATCCAGTTAGAATTGATTCCCCTTTAATGTAATCCTGCCTCACTGTTTTGCTTGCTTATAAGTGAGCGTGTTGGTCCTGGTGCTTTAATCAAGGGGATACGAGGGCAAGCATAACAATACTTCAGAGATTCTTTGTAATTACACACACTCAGCATCTGAGAATTGCATTACAGCACTTCACCCAACCACTGTAAGAATAACACAATTGTGGTTTGTGTCTGCTTGCTATACTTGATGGAATATTGCAGGCAACACACTTTAAAAGTGGCAATCATTTTCCTGGGAGACTTCATACCTGGTGGAGGACTACATGGTGAAAGCATATGGTTTATGAGGTGCTGTTACACTACTATTATTACACACTGTGCACGCAACATTTACTTATATAAACAAAAAAATCATATGACTATCAAATAGCTATTTTTGCCTTGGTTGCATAGTTTAACATGATTAAGCTGAAATGAAATCTGGGTAGAAAGATGCAGGACATGACAAAACTGTATCCACAATAAGATTCGTGCTTGTAGGGAAACCCCAACCCCACCCTTACCCACTTTCTTCATCCGAGGTTGACTTTCTCTAAAAGGAGCTCAAAGGTCAGGGTCACCCACAGAACAGACCCTGCAGCTGGCAGCCAGTCACTGAGAGTTAACCTGAAACGATGCTTGCCAAAATGCTTTCCAGCCCACCCTGAGATCCGCATAAAGTGCTTCTTCCTGGATACAATTTTATGGAATAAAAAAAATAATCAAAAGTTTTTTGACAACAGCAACAAAAGAAATATCACAGTTTCTCAACGTTTGCTTCTTCGTGAAAATAAAACTTGTTGAAGATGTTTTTAAGACTAGTTAAATTCTGTTTTCTCTCCACGTCTGTCTTTGGCACGCTCGCCCCTCAGCCTGCTGACTGTGTGTGGGTAGGTGAGTTGGTGGGAGTCTTTGTTTGGTGTTTGCCATGTATGTGAGCGTGTGCGCGTGAATAGTCCACTTCTTGACATACCAAACTGTGACTGTGTGTGTGCTGTATATATCCAGGTTCTAAGCGTATGTGTGTACAAACTCCCTGAGTGTGCTTCAGTGTATGCTCTCTGGATGTGTGCTCTACTTCTGTGCATGTGTGTGAGTGGGAGAGGTGTGCACAGAGCAATTATGTGATCAGAGCAGAGCCAAGCGGACATTTATGTGGGCGAGCGCTACAGTTGGCCAAAGATAGTCTGTTAGATTTTGTTTCTCTTTTGTTGTGTGTGTGTGTGTGTGTGTGTGTGTGTGTGTGTGTGTGTGTATAACTGGACACCATATGGATGGGAACTACCGTTTCCTTGTATCAGTCTCTGCATTGCTCTGATGCAGCACCTGCTGCAGTTAAAAGAGACAGAATGTGATTGGAGAAAGCTCTACATCAAGGTTGTTTTTATACAAATCAACACATTCATGTAAAAATGGCAGTGTGAGACTTTGCGATCCTTACACAGAAATCCTTGCCTAATTGTGCATAATGACAGGACATTAAATCATCCTCATTATTCCCATGAATCAGCTGATGGTGCCGCTGATTCATCTCTACTCACTGACTTGGTAAATCTCACATAGGGTGCACATTTAAACTGCTTTAGCCTGCACGCAGTTCTTGCAATTCTGCAAGCCACTCTGCAGCCCAGTCCACTGCAGTTCCTTTTTTCATCGTATAAATAATTTAGCCATTGTCATACATGTTGTTACTGCCTGCTCTGTTCTGATGGCTGATGCTCTCAGAGCTCATAAAAGCCAAATATAAATCACTACAGCTGGAAATAACAATCATCGCTTGATTATATTGGTCCTGACTGAACTGCAGTTAAATCCTCATCTACAGAAGCTGACACCTGACTGCCACTCAGAGGTCAGGTGTCAGCTAGTATATGCATCATCAGCGCTCAAGGTGCTCAGGTTCGGTCCTTGGCTGAGAACGCTTCAGCGGGTCTGATATTTGCTGACAAGAAGATTTTTCACTCCAACATTATATAAATAGAAAAGTACAGGAGAGACTGATGGACAGCTTTCTGCCCGCCGAGAGAGCTCAAACACGTTGGCAACCATCCATATGGGCAACTCTTTGAATGGAAGCTGCATTTTAAAGAATGATTATTACAATTCGGAGTAAATAAGCTGTTATACAATATGAGGAAAATGAGACTGAAATACAGAGAAGCTAAACAAGGAATCCTCATGTGAAGGGACAAACCTGACATACTTTGGCTCTACCAAGATTTAAAATGTCCTTTGTAACCTGTTACCTGCACAAAGCCTGCTGAGTCTCATAGAGTCAGCACAGCAATTTCTAATTACAGCCACTTCTTTGGGTTATTGCACAGCTGACTGACAACGTTCGCCATGAAGGAGGTTGATTTGAAGTTTTTGGTAATAAGAAACTAAACCATTTGGGCACTTTTTGGAGCTGAGTCAATGCAGGTTAGCGAATGTGAATCCCTTACTAGCGGTAACTTCTATGGCTGTCAACTGAGTGTATTTGACCTCTATGCTTTTAAATGACCTGATGCATGAATATCGATGAGAACTATTCATCAGCAGAAGCTTCAGGTATATCTTCAACTGCAGAAACTTTATCAAAGAAGATGCTGATCTGAATGAAAACTACTATAACAAACAGCTAAACAGAAAAACTGTCTGATTTTAGACACCGTACCACTGAGACAACACTGCCATGATGCGGTCAAATAGAAATGACAACATTGCCATCTGCAACATTGTTACAAGTGTCTAATCATAAAATCACCAAAAAACAGTAATAATTTCGCACCACGTTTAAAAAACAGTTTAAGGAAGCTAAGTGAATATTTGAGGCAAAAAGGTAATTGTAAGGCTGCTCTTCACTTACTAACAGTGTGCATGCAGATTCAAATCTTCCCTCGTAAGCTTTTCTCGCACTTGTAATCTTGTTTATTCTGCTGTACAGACTGTGTGCACTTTGTGAAGCGGTGTACATTTAATATATCATCGGATGAAATATTTCAGCACTTTGCTCTGGCTCCTCAGTCATTTCAGTATTTGATCTTACAATTCAATCATTCCTTATTTATCTGAAAGGCTATGCTATGAAAATCTATAAATCTGATAAAAGTTCTGTCTACAGCTCTGTTCACTTTGAAAAGTTTGACTTTAGCTGCACATCTTCAAAGCTCTGTATGAAGAAACACTATGACTGAATCTGGGGGATAAATGCACTCGCAAAGTTACCTAAAAAGAGCTTACATAATTTCATATGTTAGAGTTAGACCCAAAAAATATTTTATGTATAAATTAAACTTTATAATTTAAAAAAATTTATAAATTATAATGTCAAATCTAGTTTATATTAATTGGTGAGTCAGTCGTTTCAAGCTTTAATTATGTTACATGCGCAGTTATTACTTTTTCAGAGGTTTAATGTTTTGTTAATTCGATTTTTTTCTAGATTTCACCTGAAATTAAAATTAAACTGAAAGGTTCCAAACTAAATTTGCCTTTGATGTCACATGTTCTATTAATAAGATAAGCACCTCGTGACTCAGAGATGGTTGGATCAAAACCTGACTATCTAAACAAGCTAACTACATACAGTATGTGATGCTATGTAGTTACTTATATAGCACTTTTCATAGAGTCACAGCCAGTTTATCGTATACATCAGTGGAAATTAAACAACACAAAACCCTAAAAAGTAATGAGAACAGAAAGGTTTGTATAAATAATGTTTATAATTTATAAGATGATTTAATACTCTAAGCACAGATGCACAGATGGATGGGTTCATGCATCCATGGATGCATTAAATATTAGGACTGTGTATAAAAATGAGGATAATCTCAGAATAAAAACCTGTGAAGTAAAGTTGAAAGCAAAGTTCAAAATCAATCAAATATTGATTGTGGTGGTGAAATGAGGGAACTTTACAAAAAAATGTGTCATCATCCAAAATCTTATAAAACTGTATGCTTTACGTTTTGAGAAGAATTACCAGCTCACCTAAAAGCTACGCTACCATGCAGTGTTTTTGCATTTTAATACCTTCATTAGTAACACTTTGAATGCTTTTTGTTAAAAAAAATATCTTTAAGTCTCTACCTTTCTAAATGATCTGTTCCTTACTTTTACTCCGAAGCTCTTTCTCTGCTGGGCTCATTCTGGCAGAGCCTCAGGAGTACCGCATGCATGTATGATTCATTTTCATATTCAACTTTTCAGTGACCTTGCTTTTTCATCTACCTGCACTTTTATTTCTAAAAATACATATTCAGGTACAGGACTGCTTTCCTTTACATAGCAGACATGCTGAATTGTAAAGGGAAATATCAGAGTGCAGCTAATGATGTTGAAGTAACTGCATTTATACACAGGCAGAAGTGCTTCCTAGATTAGCCCATTTTGCTGAAAGTGCTAATGAGCTCGACAGTTGCTGCACAGGCATGACAATGCTGGAAACAATGCCTGGAAGACATGAAGGCAGCTGCATAAACACACACACAGTCACATGCACTGTTTTCATTCAAGCAGAATTTTGCACATAGCACGAGCCAAAACCACAGAACACACACACACAGCAGGAATGTCTACACAATAACACACTCACACAATAACACACATTATGTGCTTTAATGTGTTAAGTTGAACGCTGATCATTAACATCCTCCTCTCTTCATCATCCACATGTTATCTTAGGAAAACCCCACCAAACCAAGGGTAAACTATTAACCCAGATGCCGAACGGAAATACGATTATAACTCTATACGTATTTTTATCCTACCTTTCTTATTTTGGAATTAGATGGAATGTATGTGTCAAATCCAGGAAAGAAAAAAAAACCTTGCTTATACTGTTTATGCCTTACACTCTATATTCTACATCCATTCTCATTTACATGATACTCTTTAAAGACTCTTCATGGCTGGCCCCTTTATGAAGTGCAGATACAGATGTTTTGCAGTGTTGCAGTGAGTGAATGTTTGTTTGTGTAGAGGTGACTGAATGCCCTTGTGTGCTTGCATGTGTGTGTATGTGCGCCTGACGCAGCTAAAAGCTGAGATCAAAGAGCGATTAGATCTCAGAATGGTCTAATCTCAAATCATCTTCCATGCATACAAGGCAGAGCAAAGACATTTTAGATGTGTGCTGGTGTGTGAGACAGACGGTGCTTACTTCACTTTGGTGTGTAACATATCTGCATTGTACAGATTCAAAACACATGCTGCCCTTTGCTCTGAGAGCACACTGCAGCTGATTTTGCACTGGAAGCATTTGAAGTTGAGCAGAGTTTTAACTTCTGCTGCAGACAATTTTTCCACAGTGAAATGTTGACGCACTTGGTTTTCACACTTGGCTGTGATCGACTTTGCTGCACAATGAAGATGAATGTCAAACTCTGTAAAACAGCGACTTCTATCAAAAGAGACGTTGCCAGAAAAACAAAACGATACCACTTACTGTTATTGTCCCATTTGCTTTATTAGCTCAAATGAATGGGTTTGTTTCTGGCAAATAAATCATTTATGGATGCTTTAAACATCTGCTGTGCAGTATTAAGAACTGGCTTTGGCTTGTCAGAAAAGTCCTCCTCTAGTGCACCTACATTTAATAAAATAAAAAAGTTCAGTGAGCTGTTGATGTGATTGTTGCTGTTTCAGTTCCAGCCAGTCACACAAATCCGTTGGGCTTGTTTCAGGAATGGCACAAACCATTGGATGACATGAATGGCATCTAATAGCTTTCTTTGTTGTGAAGAGGCAGGCCACTATTATACAGCAGCTACTGTATGTGCAGCTCAGGAGTGTGTGTGAGCTGGGGAAATGCTGCAGGGCCCACGAGGCACAGTAGGAGGTGTCCAGCTCATGTGACATCACACCAGAGGTGTCAAACATAAGGCCTGGTGACCAGAAAAAACCCACCAAAGACTCCAATTTGGCCCACTGGACAGCTCCTGAAAGTGTCCAGTGTTGGTGAAGGAAGGCATCAATTTTGGACTTTTAACTGTTTTCCTATTAACAGTGCAGCAGTCCTGAAAGGATTGCAGCTTTGTAATAAGTTGAATATGCAAGCATAAATGAGTCTGTGGCTGCCTTCTTTTGTTCCATGCTTATAGACATTACAGCTGTCTTTATGTGACTTTATGCCTAGATGAAGAAGATGGTGCGAGTTTACAGGCTTTAATCGATGTGTCTGTTCCCCAAACGTCTGACTGTGGTTGTCATCAGAAGCTGAATGATGCTAATGATATTACTGATTATTGTTATATGTGCATTTCACTGTGTGTGTGTGTGTGTGTGTGTGTGTGTGTGTGTGTGTGTGTGTGTGTGTGTGTGTGTGTGTGTGTGTGTGTGTGTGTGTGTGTGTGTGTGTGTGTGTGTGTGTGTGTGTGAGGAAGGGAGGCAGTCAATGTGAGATGGTGTGTTTGCTAAGATACGATGTGGCATTAGTGAAAAAAAAAATAAATTAAAAATAAATCTCTGTTCTGGGCCCTCTCACAGACCAAATCAGTTTTAACCTCCTAGGACCTGGCGTCCACATATGTCGACATCACAGTTTGGGATGTCTAGATAAAAATACTTAATTTTTCTCTACAAGGGCCTGATATCCACTTACGAGGACATTATACTGCCACCGCTCTATAAAATTTAAAACCAATGTCCTCATACGTGGATCTCATTTGTCTCAGAAACAAAAATTAGGTTAAAAAAAAAAAAAAAAAAATCTGGTAATTCTTTGTTTTTATATTCCTCAGGTCCCAAACAACCCAAATAGCAAAGAAAAATTTAAAATGCATGCCATAAAAGAGTTCGGGTCTTAGGAGGTTAAGGCTAACTGGGAGCCAATGCAAAGGAACCAGTGAAATGCGGTCTTGTGTGTGTGTGTGTGCCAGTTACAATGTGGAATAGAGATCGTCAATGGACTGTTCTGGGAAAGAGCTGTGAAGACATGCATAAACAATTTAGAAAGAACTCAGAAAGTTGTGGAGAGTGTAACATCCACATCACAGTGCCTGGTAGAAGCCTAATCTTCTCCTGTGTGGTTGTTTAAGAAGCACTGTGAATTTCATTGCCACTTGTGTAGGCAGAGAAAATTCAAATGACTTATTCACCACTCTGGAGAGTGCAGACAGACAAAGAGAACAGGAGACGGAGCAATATTCAACATTTATTACACATTCTACTATAAGAGCTGAAGAGAGCCAAAAACAATGCTGTTAGCTCGAGACGCAAATATGTGACGAGTAACAAAATATCGTGATATCATTGCTGTTTTAGCTTCATCTCAGTTAGCAGACAAATGAATGTGTTTCACTAATCATCTGAAGAATTGACAGTGTCGACAACAGCAGGATAAAGGTTTAAAAGGCTACATTTCAATGTTCAGACTTTCTCAGCTTCACATATTTTGGAATGATTAAATGAAAAGAAATGACATAACAGTCAGCTCGCAGCAAACATCTAATGAGGAGCAAAATGAACAGTAGCGGCTCATTTTCCACTGTGATCTGTCAGTGAAGGCCAGGTATTATAATATAGCAGAATATGTAGAAATTGTCTGTTTTTATAGAACGCTGCAACATCAGTTACCGTGTGCAGCCATGGCAAGCTGCAGTACAAAAGACACAGGTAATTACTGGTTGGCCAGTTTCCTTCCCTGACTTAAATGCCACATGCTCAATTTATAAACTGTACATCTTGGGCGTTCAAGAAGCACCAGAAAGGGACTGAAATTCTATTGGTCAAACACCTTTGGGAGATGGATCCTGATGCTTTCTTGCCAAATGTAAAAAAAAAAAAAAAGTAATATGAAAATGAGTTCTCCAAAGTGTAACTAAGTCAGTCAGCATCCTGTAAACGCTAAAGAAATTGAAGCCTGGGTAAGCCAAGACAGATGCAAACTTTAACAGAGATGAGGAAGATGGACTAAGCTACATATAAAGGGACTTGAAGTGCAAATCAAGTATTCTGAAGAGTCTGCAGGTTCTCACCTGGATATGAAACACTTTAAACAGTGACTGTGTAAGGTTTGAGTGATATTTAAACTTGTAAGATCGGCTCTTACAATGTGGTGATTGGGCATGCAGTACTTTTTAATAATCACAGAGATCGGGATCTTTTTTTTAAAATGTCAAATAACTCTTCAACCTAAATAAACATGAATTAAAAAAAAAAAAAACAAGTGAAAAATATAAAATGTAAGGTTTATGTATTGAATTAATGAATAACTAAGGAAGTGTTTCCAAGTAAATTTCACTTGACCAGATTCCATCAAAAGTAACATTTTACGTTATACTTACTGTATGTAACAAAATTATATGGAAAATTTCCATGTAATTAAATTAGTTAAAGTTAACATTGGGCAGATTTTTATTTTTTTATTTTTTTGTTGGAAGAATGCAGAACTGGCAACAAATAAATAGAAAAGAAAAAAATACAAGTAACAGTTTCCTTTTCAATCATCATTCCTAATATAAAGTATAAATCATGGATGAAGTTCTATGCCCTCATAAATATGAAGCAATATTTTTGAGTAAAATGCTACTGAAAAACTGAATGTATAGCAATCATCATTAAATTGTATATTTTATATTATACTCATGTAGCAAATTACATGGAATATGTACATGTAATCAAATGACTTAAAATCAGTATTTTGGGTATAAATATTTTGTAAGTGTAAATCTGTTCTTTGTTTTACAAGAAAAATGTTCGCCCCCCCCCCCCCGCCCGCCCGCCCGCACAGGCACGCACAAACACGCACAAACACATTGTCCAACCACGCACACCCATATTTTGCTCCATTGCGGTTTATTTCACACCACAAACATTTAGTAAACAATTATGCAAATACAAGTAATCTGCAATTAATTACAGGTAGTAAGGAAATAAACTACTAACTCTTTTACGCTACGTCCACACCTACACGGGTATTTTTGAAAACGCAGCTGTTTCTATGCGTTTAGACCTTTTGTCCAAACGGCGTTTCGAATCACCGAAAACGGAGATTTTTTAAAACTACTTTTTTGCGTTTATGTGTGGACAAGGAATACAGAGTTCATCACGCAACGTCAAAGGTATGTGCCTTTTTCCATGTCACGCTGTGCTCCACGTTATTGTTTACACGAGATGAATTGCAGAATGGCAGATAGTCAGATTAACAGTATTTTGTCTCTATCTTCAGGTTTTACACGCTTACATACACACACACAGTTACTGTCCCTCCATTTAGAAAGGCAGAGGCGTCACGGTGTGATTATTTTACGTGTAGTTGTTTTTTTCCTGTGTAATAATATTCAACATTGCTATCAATACATTTTTCAAAAAATGCCTCTCTGTGCAAAATAGGTTTAAAAACATAAACAGCTGTGGGCAGTGGCGGTCCTAGCCTGTTTGGCGCCCTGGGCGAACACTCCCTCTGGCGCCCCCCCCCCCCCCCCTCCCCCCCACACACACACACACACACACACACACATATACACATATGAAGAGAGAGAGAGAGTATGCATAGTATGCAAACGGCTACTAAACAGACATCATAATTCGTCATACAATGAGAACAGGACAAATCAACAATTGACACTGACTAATTAATATTATATTATTGTATATATTGTTTGGAGTTTAGTCTGTTACTGTTACTATTTTTACCATTTCTTCTTGGAGCAACTGTAACCCACATAATTTCCTTAGGGATTAAGAAAGTGTTCTGATTCTGATTGTTTCAGGATGACCTGCCATTATCCAATGACACATCTGCTTTCCTGTATCTTTTGCTCGCTTCTCCTTGTAGGAGCCATAATTAAATGTATTGAATTTTAATGATCACTGGGTTTTCATTTGTTTGGTTGCTATGGTGATGTGTAACGGGAATCACGTGGGTGCTAGCGGCGACATTAAGAGGGCGTTGTCAGTCTGTCTTTCACTGGTTTGATTTTGACAGAGAGGAGGGCTGGGTAGCCGTAGTTTTTGTTGACCGCAGCACAACGAGTTTCCCCTTGTTGCATTAGAGCTGTGATGTTTTAAGAGTTTGAATCGCGAGCCGATCACATTGCTCTGTAAACTTTTCAAGCACTTTAATAAACAAGCAAGCAATTCCACCTCTAGCATTATTGCGTAAAGTTGACAGCGCGTCAGGCAAATAGGCAGGCTCCATCCCCGGCCTCTAGCGACTGTGGAAGTCGCTAAACTCCTCCTCTTCTTTTCTCTTTTTTTAAACTTTAAAAACGGGTTGTGTGTGAGACTTTAAATCAACAAAATATAAAATATACATTTAAATTGTTATTGATCCCTTTACCCCTGGTCCTAAAGTGTATATTTATTTTCTTACTCTTAAATATTTATTGTTCGTTTACTTGCACTGCTGTAACTGGAGCCTCGTCGTCTCGTCTCTCTATATACTGGACTGTATGTAGCGGAGATGACAATAAAGTTTACTTTGACTTCAGCAGCAGCAGGCGCACCGAGGGCTCTCGCGCTCACTTTTCACGTATAGAATTTTGAAAAAACATCGGTGCAAATTATAAGTCTGTATCATGATGTCTGGTGTTTTCGTGTTTGTTGGTTTTTTTTTTATTTTTTTTATTTTGCGAGTTGGTTATTAGATGCTGCTCCAGCCAGCCAGAGAATCCCCCGCCGCCCCGCCCTCTCCTCCCTGTGCCGCAAGCAGCAGGCGCACCTCGCAAACGGAGGGCGCCCTTACTCCCAGCAAATGGGCGATAGAAAACCGATCGGTGCCTATGCCATCCCCAAAATGCGCTGGCATGATGTCGCGGCAGCATGAGTACGAGCAATCTTTTTTGTTTTGCCGATGCCCGTGATGCCGCCCCCCACCACGATGCCGCCCCGGGCAACCGCCCGTGTCACCCGTATCTAAAACCGCTACTGGCTGTGGGATACTGTTAGTCCGTGATTTAGACAGGGAGAACAAATCGTGGCAGGAACGGCCTGATGTTATTTGTATCCCACTGTAACTTTACTGTATAAAGAGCTAACATCTCCAACATGTCAGGAGTAGTTAGTCATTACAACAAGTGTTTGTGAACTAAAAATCAAGAATGTGGGATACTGTTTGTCAGGATTTGGAGAGCCCAGTGCGTGCTCCCGACGCAGGGAAAACCAATTCTGCAGGGGAGACCTACCTCAGCACTTGTGCAGGTGAAGCCAAAGGGAAGATATGCTTCACCATATTTTCTAGTCTTTGGCTTAGAATGAAGTTGGTTTGGAAACATATTCAGCGATGCTTCATCTCCTGCTTTGTGTTTGTGTGGGCGCCCCGTGCTAGCAGTGTCCAAGCGTTGTTTTTTTGTTTGTTTCCCTTTTCATACCGCGCCCCCACTGCAATGGCTCTGCGCCCCCCCTAGGGGGCAGGCCCCACACTTTGGGAAGGTCTGGGTTAAATGGGTAGAAGAGGTCCTGCTACAGTCTGCCTTCAGTTTTCACATTGCTCCCTTAGCTTTGGTTCATGTGAAGTAAAAGGCTCAAGTATTAGTTAATAAACAAAAATCTCAACTTGTACATATAGAAATGCGACAGGACATTTTGGGAACACAGCCCAAAAAGTATTAGTAACTACTTTGACCTTTACTCTTGTTACTGTGGAAATACTGAAGTGTGCAGTGTTAAATGTGTGCAGTGTGTATGTAAATATGTGTAGTTACCACTGGTTAAGTATAGATATGAAACAGGGCATAATTTTCTTGTATGTGATTAAAAACATGATATTTAGTATAAAATGTTTTTACCTCAGCACTGCTACCTAACATCTCTCCACAGCATGACTAATTAAGACGAGTGGCTTTGTCAGAGAAACACGTCCACTTGACTTTTCTCCACTTTGCTTTCAGCTCTGCCTGTGTGTGTTTCTGCTCACACAATAACCACAATACTCTCTTCATGTCCTCTCACTACTTTCTCTCCCTCAGTTTCAGACGCACACAGACACACACTCACACGAATTTGCCTCATAGTTGCCCTTCTTATATTAAAGATATCACACTCTTTGTGTGGCTTTTGTGTCATCGTGTGTGGATTCTTTCTCTGTAGTGTCTCTGTCTACAGTCTACATTCATTTTAACTCAAATATATAACAATTAAGAACTGTACTTAACATCTGTCTCTGTTTCTAACATCTGTTTTGTTTCTCTGCCGTACTTGAATTCTAACTGCATCATATGTGTTTGACAACAGGTCTTCTTAGACCGGAGCAATATGATAACCAAATGTTCTGTCTTCCCACAATGGAGCTGGTGCTGTTTTCACACTGTTCCTGAACAAGGGCATGGGTTTTCTCTCAGGAGAAGCTTTTATGGCAAAGCCTGTCTGCCTGTGTGCTCTGGAGCACAGGAGAGGGAAAAGAGCTGCTTTGATTGGTGACTGACTCTAACCCCCTCCACATCCACACATAATGTGTTTCCAAACTTTTTTCTATTTGTACCATAGTTAGAAAAAGCCCAAAATATAAAGCCATCCCCACAGCCTGCTGTAACACTTCGTACCACTAAACTAGATGTCAAAACTTCTCTGGATATAACAGTAGTGGTTTTATATATACATAGCTAATTTAAGAAAAAATTAACATCTTGATACTGGTGAAAAAAAATGAAAGTATTAAGACTCGTGGAAAGTACATTGACTAAGTGTTGGTACAATACTAAATACAATTCAATTCAATTTTATTTATACAGCGCCAAATCACAATAACAGTCGCCTCAAGGTGCTTTATATTGTACAGTAGATCATACAATAATACATACAGAGAAAAACCCAACAATCATATGACCTCCTATGAGCAAGCATTTTGACGACAGTGAGAAGGAAAAACTCCCTTTTAACAGGAAGAAACCTCCAACAGAACCAGGCTCATGGAGGGGCGGGGCCATCTGCAGCGACTGGTAAATTATACTGTGCAGTCAATTATCAATCATAATATCCTAATCCAGAGATTCAGAAACTTTACATTTTTTCCCAGTCTTCCCAATTATACCTGAAGGATTTCTGTCATCTTTGGCTCTCTCTGTTTATTATATTTTATTCCAGCATAGTTGGTGTGGAGCACCCACAATTTTGTTGTACATGTACAATGTCAACATAGAGCTATTCTATTCTGTTCTTTCTTTGTCATTGTGTCACTGTCACAGTGAGAAACACGAGGTCCTCCTCATTGGTACAAAATCAGCACTATCCAAAATTTAAAGTTTTTCCTTAGTCATTGACAGTTCCTCTGTCAGCTCCTGCTCACAGGTTAAGATTCTGGGTGTCATCCTCGGTAATACTCTATCCTGCCATTCCCAATTTAATAATATTTCCAGATCAGCATATTTCCATCTACATAACATCAACCACCTTCCCCCTCACTCCCCATGCCACTGCTATCCTTGTTCATAGCCTTGTTACTTCTCAATGGATTATTGTAACTTCCTCCTCTTTGGTCTTCTTCACAAATCCCTTCTTCCCTTCTCAAGCTTCAGCTGGTCCAGGATTCAGCTGCCCCTATTATCGCTAGAACCCTTTCTACTCGCCACATCACCCCTGTTCTGCAACAGCTTCACTGACTCCCAGTTAAATTCCGAATTAACTTCAACACCATCTATGACCTCGTCCCCCCACACCTGTCTGATATCAGAAATACTGATTCACTGTCACTTTCAAATCTAAGCTCATGATCACATTTGCACTAATTACAACTTTTTTGTTCTCTTTTACTTGTTTTTTGTTCATTTATTATACAAATATTATCATTATTGTCTGATTGGCTTCTTTGGGGAATTGGTCGTTTAGTAACTGATAAGTAAAATTGTGAAAATAAAGTTCAGTTAGAATGATGAGAGCCTTTGTGGCTCTCATTTTTTCTCCCCACCCGACCCCACTGCATCCCCCGTATCTTCACCATGTCTTTGTTGTGCTCCAAGGTCATATTAAAGATTCATCCAGTCGCTGGATCTGCAGTCAAATATTGATAAAGGCTGACACCACTTTGACTCTGTACACCTAAGGGTTCCCATTCTGCATGCACACCTATATTTGTGTGCACACACAGACACACACGGCCTTGAATGTACTTATAGGGCACACAAATAGCAAAATGACTGCTATTGAAACAGGAGAGGCTAGTGTGATACCCCAACCTTTGCTGAATATATCATACATTAACACCCATTTTGCCCATTTCCTGCATCATAAAATGCTTTCATGTAGACCTTATCCACATTGGCTAAACACTTGAGGATAATGTCACACTATAATGTAGGCAGAAATACAAACAAACAGCCAGACAATAGGACCAACGTGAGCAATGGCTCAACACATTATCAAACAACTTGATAACACTGACCTGACACAAGTTTAAAGGCTGTTCTTAGAATCATTTTCATTTTAGCAATAGTGCATATTGCTAAAACTCTATATTGTATTTGTATTGTGGTGTTCTGCTACCACATCTGCAGTTGAATTCTGCATATTTTCATTCTATAAGTCTTTCTTAAGAGTGAAGTGCCCAGTCCAGGTCAGGGACCAGTTCCTGCCCCAAGTGCAGGAGTTTAAGTATCTCGTGGTCATGAGTGATGGGAGAAGGGAGAGGGAGATCGATAGACGGATTGGTACTGCTGCTGCAGTGAAACCAGCGCTGTACTGGTCCGTTGTGGTCAAGAGAGAGCTGAGTGTAAAAGCGAAGCTCTCAATTTCCCGGTTGAGCAATGTTCCTACCCTCACCTATGGTCACAAGGTTTGGGTAGTGACCGAAAGAACAAGATCACGGATACAAGCAGCAGAAATTAGCTTCCTCCGCAGGGTGGCTGGCCTCTCCCTTAGAGACAGGGTGAGAAGTTTGGTCATTCGGGAGGGGCTCAGAGTAGAGCTCCTCCACATCGAAAGGAGCCAGCTGAGGTGGTTCGGGTATCTGACAAGGATGGAATAACACCTGGGTGAGGTGTTCCTGGGATGTCCCACAGGGTGGAGGTCCCAGGGCAGACCGAGGACACTCTGGAGAGATTATGTCTCTCGGCTGGCCTGGGAATACCTTGTAGCTGGGGAAAGGGAGGTCTTAGGGCTTAGGCTCCTGCCCCCACGACCCGGCCCTGGATAAGTGGAAGAAAATGGATGGATGGAAGTCTTTATGTGTCTGGTCTACAAAGTCTTCAGACCCGTGTTCCACACTCACAAAACTTTTGATCTTGTTCCAGTATTTCTAAATAAAAAATGAGGTTCGTATGGAAGGTTTTAAAGGATAAACAAGTGTGACATCACAAGTATGGGAATTCAGTCAGTGAATGGAGACTTGGGGCAGGTAGAATATGTGCTGTATAGGCTTGTGGTGCATTTGGGTCAGTAGTTTAGTGAACACTTTAGTTGGGAAACAATGGTTTTACAGTTTTCAGCTGTCCATGTTGTCCTTTTCTGGGACAAGAATATGAAACTTTGAATGACGTTATGATAATTTTCCTTTTTCATTTTGTGGGTCAGTTAAACAAAGCTACTACAATTCATAACAGATTTATTAGACCACCGCTTTATGTAAGGTTTATATCAAACCTGAAGCCCCCCCACAGTCTGACCTGGCAACACTGTAAATGTTAAAGGAATGTTAACAGCCAGCTGACATTTTGGCCATACTTGTATCAGCATGCAAGCCAGATGGAAAATCTAGTTTTCTATTCAGCTTATCTGCCTCTTCTGTACTCTTCGCCCCTCTCGTCTCCTCCATACTTTCCCTTCTCCTCTCTCCCTTCTGTTTCTGTCACTTCTGCTCACATTTTAGTGTTTTTCTGTTTCTACACCCCCTCCTCACCCATTCCTTCACCTTTTTCTTGCTAACTTCTCTTGAGTCATCTCCCCCGACAAAACTTCTAGCCCATCTCCTCTTCTTCCACCCTCACCGCTTTTCCTTCACTCTCTCCCTCCCCTCTTCTGTCCTGCTGTCCCTGCTCTCCCCTCCTCTGATCTGCTCTCCTGGCTCAGGCCCAGCTAAATTACCAGTTCTACAGAGCGATGGTGACAGAGTGCAGAACTTAATTACACACTGGCTGACAGCAAGGACTACGTGTTAGATTTTCTCTGTCTCCTTCTTCTCTCCTTTGTGCTCTTCCCCACCCCCACTGCCTCGTCTCTTCCTTTCTCTTTGTGTCTTGTGTTTCCTTTTTATTTCCATACTTGTTTTTTTTCTTTGCTTGACTCTTTTTTGTCTCTTCCGCTTATTAATTGTTGGTTAAGGCACTGTGCTCCATGTTGTCTCAGTGTGCTTATTATTGTGTGGCAGCCTTTGGGGGGGAAACCAGCTAACAGCATCTAGAATATATGAGTAATAGTGTAATACGTGGTAATAGTCTAAGTCTCTACCTAAGATTTTAACGCTGAAACACATAAGTTGCTTTATTTGAGTTTTTTTACTCTTTAAAATTTTACACCAATTTTTTTTATATGAAACACACAATTTTTTCAGAATTTATAAAGAAGCAATCACTTCTCCTTTCACTTGGTGGAAGAATTTGCAGATGCTCTTAAGCAGACCTTCCTCCTGGGCGTGGAGTTAACATCGCCCAGATCATGAGGCCTAATTTCAGCTGCAGCACCATCATTTTTCACGCTCAACCAGCACCAGCTGAAGCTCTTCATGCATATAGAGAAGTGTCGATCAGCAAAACAGTAATTTCTGTGTTTCCAAAATTGGAAGCATCTGACTTTTCATGGTTAACCACCACTGTTTTTGGTTCATCAGCAAGACAGCGGTAAATAAACCAAGATCTTTACAAGAATATGTGACAATCCTGAATACAAATCCAAGGGAGAATTGCGTGATAATAGAGATGGCAGATGTCACCCCCACCCTGCCTCCATAAAGCCAACCACGAAACATATGAGCAAATCCCAGAAAGCTGATTCTGTTCATCTGGATGTAGTGTTGTCACTCATCCAAGTGACTTCTTCAGTCTCAGCTGACTACAGGCTTCCCCAGCCTTATAAACCGTACATTTGCATAACAACTGAAACTAGCACCATTGACTAACAATGAGCCATGGGCTCCATTTCGTGATTGTTAATATGCAAATTGTCACGACCATGAGCAAATCACGTTGTTGCATTACTTTGTGCACAGCAGACGTTCACCACAGTTTCAACTGTATGGTTGCAGCCACAGCAACTCATTGTTGTAATACAGATGTAGATGAGTGTATCTATGAAATCAGTTTTCCTCAATGCAAATGCAAAAGAAAGGCCTGAAGCCTCTAACTCCACTCATCATGTCGAAGTATCCTTGGCCAAGACACCAAAGACTTTCCCCCAATGCATCCGTGTGTGTGTGTCTGTGTGAATGTTAGATACAAGTGTTTAGGTATAGATAAAAGCTCTGTGTGTGTGTGTTGTTGGGGGAATGAAATGTGTGGTAGAAAACACTTTGGTACTTATAGCACCTTTCACCTCTAATTTGAACACTCAATCTATTCACCAAATAGAACTAGCACTTAAAGAACATTTTTTTAAGTCATCCAACATAAACTTGAAAGGTGATTGCGTACGTGTACTTTTATGACCTGAATTAACATCTCTTACATATTCAGTCACACTAAGGAAAACTGCAGTTGGAGACCTCAGTATAACCAAACTGTGCACAATGGATTTAGGAACTTGTTGCCTTTGAAATGGTTGCTTCACAGGCTGGGACCATATATGCAACCATATATGGTTGCACCACTTTGCATTGTCATAAAACAGTAATAAGAGGAAGTCAGTCTGCTATCAGTCGCAATAAAATGTGGTCAAGCTGGCAATTACATGTAATCTATTTGGGAGAATAAAGCTATAAACTATGAAAAATTGGGAAAATTCACAACTCTGTAGTTTATTGCAAATATGTTTCTATTTACATGCACAGAGATTCATATTAAAAAGAAATTAACATTTACATTCAGAGTCCAGTCAGGTCACTAATTATAAACAAAAATTTAGAAATTCTTCCACAATAGTGACGTAGTCGCTGCAGGACTACGTCATGTTTTCTGGAGACATAGGCACTTTGTTTTATATAGGCATACAACCACAATACAACTAACAGAGTGGAGTTCCCTATTGCAAAGAGCTGCGCTGCAGTTGTGTTGTTCTCACTGACAGAGCAACTCAGATTGGTTGTAGTAATCATTGCAATAATTTGCAACTGGTCACCACATGGGAAAATAATTCAGTCACTGGGCATTAACCAGTTTATATCAGTGAAAAGGGTGTTCTCATCCTATTTTTACTGTAGTGTAATGGAGAAATTAAATAAAGCCTTCATGGTAACTTCCCAAACAACTGCCCAAAGATACCAAGATGACTGCCAAGTGGCAAGATTTGCTTATATGTAGACTTTAATGCAAATATTACAGTGTGCAAAGAGCACGATCAGAATTCAAGAATAGAATAGTTAGCAGCCTGATTTAAAGCAAAACAGAAGAAACCAAAGACATCAGTGATCAGAAAAGCTGAAGGACAGGAGAGCGATATTTTAACTTTAGAAAACATAGTGAGAGAGAAATTAATAATCTCTCTCTCTCTCTCTCTCTCTCTCTCTCTCTCTCTCTCTCTCTCTCTCTCTCTCTCTCTCTCTCTGTATTTGTACTGGTATCTGTGGGTGTGACATTGTGAGAGTGTTTTTGGACATACTTGCATCTTTCTGCACATCTTAGCTGCGTGTGCGAGTTATGCTGGTAATTAATGGGGGCTGCGTATAGTCTGTTTCCCTTGGGCATCCTGTCAAAATTAATCATTGTCAAACGCACGCGCGCGCACACACGCGCGCGCACACACACACACACACACACACACACACACACATTCCAAGTGTTTCCTAAAATAGTCTTTATCCTGATTTTATATGTGTTCTGCACATAAACACACAAAGATTCCCGTGATACGTTGTATCATGATGTCAGCCTATAATCAGCCTGTGAGAAAGAATTACACACAGTGTTCACATAGTGTGCGCACGCACACACACACACGCGTTTTCACATCTTAGTGAGGACATCTCATTGACATAATGCCTTCCCTAGCTGCTAACCCTCAGCCTAAACCTAACCAAAACCTAATTGTAACCCTGACACTAAAACTCGTGGGGATGGGCATTTTGTCCACATAAGTGACTGCTGTTCCCCACAGGAATAGTAGCATGCCAATTTTCTGTCCTCACAAAGATGTCTAAATATGTGAATGCAGAGATCTTCCAGGTACAAGTGGGATACAATCAAATGTTTTTCCATACATTAAAAGTAAAATTAAAAACAAGTTAAAAACAGTTCTGCATTCTCTTGCATTTAAAATTCTGAATTGTCTTGAATGTGCTCGTACGTATTGTAGTTTTACACTTCAATTGAAAGGCTTTAATCATCTTTAGTTTAAGATATGGATGATTTATGACTTCAGAATGTGTGAGCGCTGGGACTGATTGTTGACCTGCTCATGGTACACCCTGCCTTTCGCCTTATGGCATCTGGGATAGACTCCAGGTTTAGATAAATATCATGATTTGGGTTATAATACAACTGTTGCCACGCCTCTTGAAGCTTTGTTTTTTGTTTGCCATGTTGATGCGTCCCCACTGGACAAAGTACTAGCTGTGGATGTGAAATATACCTCGATCAGGCATCACATACTGACCACTGACAGGTGAAGTGAATTGCACTGATTATGTCCTCATCGTGGTACCTGTTTAGTACCATGGCACCCTGTCCATTGGCAAAAGCGTGGACCATGAAGCAGAGGATAAAGGTGGCCCAGTTTGTCTGCGTTCCTTACGTGGGAGCACCTGGCACTAGAATGCACTATGGGAAGAAGGCACGCTGGCACAAGCAGTGTGATGCTTTGGGCAATGTTATTCTGGGAGAACATTGCAGACAACATATACCCTTTTAATGGAAACAGTTTTCACTGATCGCTGTGGCCTCTTTCAGCAAAATAATGTGATATTCCACAAAGTGGAATGGTTTGAGGAGCACAACAACAAGTTTGAGGTGTTGACTTCTCCAAATTCTCCTGATCTCAATCCAATCGAGTATCCTATGGGATGTGCTGAACAAACAGGTCCGATTCATGGAGGCCGCACCTCGCAGCTTACAGAACTTAAAGGGTCTGTTGCTTACATCTTGGTGCCAGATACCACAGCACACCTTAAGGGGTCTAGTGAAGTCCCTGCCTCGATGAGTCAGGCCTGTTTTGGCCGCAAAAGGGAAACAACACAATATTAAGCACTGTCATAATTTTTTTGTGCCACTTATTCAAACTCTTTCTTTTCTTTTATTCTGGTCTGCTTTCACTGCTCTGAGATCAGTTACAATCTATGTGGAGAGGTGTTTTTATATTTTTTTATTCTTTCTTTTCCTAAAGGAATGGTTTGATAAATTAATTTACCAATTCTCGTTTTCATCTAATAATAAGTTTTTTGTAATGTAGTAAATGTTTATTTAACTATAGTAGTATAAATGTTTTACAGTGTGCAGAAAGGTGAAGATGTCCGTGTAGAGTAAAGGCAAGCAGCACAAATGGTATGTTTTAAAATGCAACTTGTTGAACTGGTGGAGGAAGATGTTTTTGTTTTTGTGTGTGATTGGGGGGCATCGTCTCTGCTTGCCTTTCTGTAAAAGTCACTGCATGTTACTGCATTAGATGCATGAACAACATAATTGGTCATGCATCAGTAACAGAATACATTTACAGTTACAGAACAAAAAACATAAAATGCCACATTGTGCAGAACAACTAGCCGTTCCCCTGACACCACAATAAGTACAGCGAAAGATTTCCTTTGCCCAGTAATAGTGAAGCCTATCTCAGTTTAAATTAGACAGAATGAAGAACAAATAGCACTAATAGCCTGTATATTCACGCCTCTATGTTTTAGTCCCATTTGTCTCCATTCCATTGCTAATTTCATTGTCCTCTTGTTTCTTTAATGGGTTAAATCGCAGAGAAGTGATTACTGTAATAGACTGTCCAGAGAGTGAAATCAGATGGCACATTAGAGCCAGCATGGTAAATGGCATCAAAAAGCAAAGGATAAGGAAAAATGAAGATGATAAACAGAAGGCAGGGAGAGAGCAGCAACCAGCAAGAAAGCGAGAATAAAGATCAGAGTAGGAGCTGTAGTTAAACGGTAGAGTAAATGGCTTTTCAATGTGAGAGTCTCCAGGGATGAGACAGAGAACGATGTGAGGTAATAATGAACTCTCAACAAAGCCTGTGACCTTGCGTGCAAGCCTATATGTACATGTGTGGGTGCTGGTGTGTTTCAAAAACACAGTACGAGGGTGGCAGATTGACTCCATAGGGAGTCTGAATGGACAAATGCACAAGTGGGACTGTGTGTGTGAAAGTAAGTGCTAAAGCATTTGAATGAAGGGCAATTAAAGGATAGCGTAAAAGTCCCTGTTTAAATGATGGCTGTAGTGTGAGGCCACACTGCTGTGTAGCTCTGTATTGACATTGTAATTACCAGTGAATAATGTGGGTCTTATGTGTGCATTAATGCATGTGTGTGTTAGCATGTGTATCAAGTATATTCACTTGGGGAAGCCTGCTATTGGCATTCTAATTAGACTGAATGATATACTCTCCCTCTTAACACCAACGCAGAGCTGTAGATAGTGCTGGTTAGGCTGTATTGCAGAGCCATTTGGTTCCAATGCAATGCCTATGGCTGTTACTAGATTATTATATAAAAGAGTAAACTACTCTTATACCTTTACAAATTCTTTTTCGCAGTGAACTGTAAAAAAGTCAAACGTTCTCACTCTAAGTTCTCACTTTACTTTATTATTGCACTTTATCATTAATGCACTTGATACCCATTATGTACAATTTTTCAATGTTTCAGGTAGTCAGATATCTCATTTGTTGTATCAGTATCTTAAATGCAACATCAATTAAAAAAAATGGGACACTTAGCAAATATGTTTAAATATAACCACCAGCACGGTGGTTAGCACTGTTGCCTCACAGCAAAAAGGTCCTGAGTTCAATTCCACCATCAGGCCGGGGTCTTTCTGTGTGGAGTTTGCATGTTCTCCCGCTTTGCGTGGGTTCCCTCCGGGTACTTCGGCTACCTCCCACCGTCCAAACACATGCAGTTTGTTGGGTTAGGCTAATTGATTAATCTAAATTGTCCATAGGTGTGAATGTGAGCGCAAATGGTTGTCTGTCTCTGTGTGTTAGCCCTGCGACAGACTGGCGACCTGTCCAGGGTGTACCCTGCCTCTCGCTCTATGCCAGCTGGGATAGGCTCCAGCACCCCCCGCGACCCTGAAAAGGATAAGTGGAAGCGAATGGATGGATGGATATAAACATATTTCTGTTTAAATATAAACAGAAAGCAAAAATTTGCCAATTTAAAAAATCCATATTTTATTCACAATGGAAAATAGAAAACATATCAAATGTTTAAACTGTGAAAATGCAGCTTTTTAAGAAAAAGAAAGGTCATTTTGAATTTGATGGCAGCAACTTGTCTCAAAGAAGTTGGGATAGACCCATGTTTACCGTCTTCTTTTCACTACAGTCCATAAAAGTCTGAAAACTGAGGAAACCAGTTGCTGGACTTTTGGGAGAGGAGTGTTGTTCCATTCTTGTCTGATATAAGGTTGTAGATGCTCAACAGTCATTTCATCATCAGCTAAATGAAAGGCAAAAGGACTGGACTGCAGGCAGGCCAGTTAAGCACCCGTACTCTTCTGTTTAAATACATGCAGTATGAGGTTTAGCCTCATCTCTCTGAAATATGCAAAGCCTTCCCTGAAAAAGGCATGGGAGGACAGAAAAATATGTTGCTCTAAAAGCGATACATGTACATATCGTTCAGCATTCATAGTGCTTTTCCAGATGTGCAAACTGCCAGTTCTGTAGGCACTAATCAGCCCCGGTACCATCAGAGGTGGAGGTTTTTGAACTGAGCGCTGATAACAAGCTGGATGGTCCCTCTTCCCTTAAGTTTGGGGGACGTGGTGTCCATGTTTTCCAAAAAAGAATCTTAAATTTTGATTTATCTGACCATAGAACAGTTTTCCTTTGGCCTAGAGAAGATGGTAATGTTTCTGGATCATGCTCATGGCTTCTTCTTCGTGCATTTGTGGAGGTTACAGTGAACTGTGTTCACACCAAATTATTTTGTGTGGGTTTATGAAATTTGCAAATCATTGCATTTTGTTTTTATTTGCATTTTATACAGGATCCCAACTTTTTGAGAACTGGGGTTGTAGTTGCCACAAGACTGCATGCAAATTTGCTGTGCTCGTTATGTCACTGTCATGGGAGTGAAGTTTCTTGCACACAGCCAAAATAATGTGTAAAATGCTTATGCCTTCTTCGACAGAAATCTGGATATGAACTCCCAGGTTATGTTCCAAAAGGAAGAAAATGCAATGCAAAAACCAAATCCAAATTACTAATGCAAATTACTAGAGACCCTGAGAGACTTTAGTGTTGGTTATAGATGCCTAGAAATGTGACATAAGGATTTTGTTGAGCTTGTGCAGCTTTTGACTGAAACTCATCGACAACAAAATGAAACATTCTGTTTGAAATTCAAATTCCAATTTGGAAAAGCAAATGCTGGTCTTTTGGGTTCTTTAATTCAGAAAAGTTGTATGGATTAACCAGGACACAGTTACACCTTCATCTTGGAAGTGAGCCTGTATCCGTTTATTTGCTCTTTCCACTATTTGAACCTTTCTTCTTAATCTTGGGCCAAAGTTGGCTTTGGTGCCATGGACTTTAACCTTGTTGATAAGGTTAACAACTATGGTGAAAGGAGCATCAGGCTGTTTGTGGGTCATCCTCAAGCATTTATGTTGATAAAGCTTTGCAATAGTTTTTCTTTCTGATTTGCTGCGCACATTGATACCAGATGACTTATCTCTGTTTATAAAAGCTGAATGACATTTTTGAAACATCACCACTTCTCTAATTTTGTCCAGGAAAGATGAAAAGAATCCAACTCGACTCAAAGCATCTTTGCTTCATTTTTTGGCAAACAACAAAGCATACAGGTACAACTGACAATATTGCTTTTAATTTCAACATTTTTCCAAATAGATGTGAGTCTTGGATTGTAAGGGCGCTGAATACTTTTGCTCATGTTTTTGATGTTATCTTCCTCTCGCGCCCTCTTTCTCTTTCTCTCCTTTGTGTCTTCCCGTCTCTGCCCTCCCACTCTCTTTCTTTGCCCCTCGTTCATTTTCAATAGAACTTGACAGGGAATCATTAGCTGCATAATGAAAAGCAGCAGACCAGTAATATATACCGTCACTGTCTATTACAGCCTCCTTAGCCTAAAGACCCTGACTGTTAATGAGGCTATATTATGGTCTTTTAAAGTCAGAGTGGAGGGTATAAGTATCTCAGAAATGCTTTTAGATTGGAACACAGACAGTAATTGTTGTTGCCTAGAAAGTGATGAAAAAGCTGCGTGATATATGCAGCAATGTGCTGGCTCCTGAAAATGGTTTAATAATTATTGTCCCCTTTGTACGCTAATGAATGGATTGGTAATGCAGGTTCGGGTGAGTCAAGGAAAAAGTTCTATTAAGGTAAAAGCACTTCATTTAATCATGAATCAAATCAAATAGATCTGTGTACTTTATTTCAACCCAGCTTTTAAATATCTAAATAATTTAAGTAGAAATCTCTTAAGTTTGTCCCTTTTCAAAGCTCACATAAATGAAATACTCTCGACCTGTTTAGCTAAAGCTCAAAATGTGAATGTTTTTTTTTTTACCTGTGCTGTTTTATATAGTTTTCCAAAAATGTCCCAAACAAGTCCCCGGTGCTTGCTTGATAATGTTGGGAGGCTCTGTTAGCACATGCATCCATATGGGTGCAATGCATAGAAATAAATACCTGCTAATGAATACCAAAAGGACCAACACCACAAACACTGGTCAGTAAAAGTGTCCTAAAAAGTTTAAGCCTAAAAACATTCCCCAAAATATTCACATAATCCAAATCAGCTTTAATGCCTAATTTTTGTACTTAGCTGGAAACATGCTCATTTAATTGCTAAAGCTGGTCATTTTAACTTAACAGTCTTGGAGTCTGCATTGTTAAACACAAGAAAACAAGCTTATTTTTCTTTGTCACTAAGATGCAATAACATGTGACATTTTATACCATAATGTGTAAAAATGAACGATAACAGCGCTGTATCTTGAACGCATGCTTGGCCTTGCAAGCAGGGTGTTTTCATTTGCATAGCACACTGTTTTCATCCTACCAGAAAAAAGCGAACCACAGTTCTTTTTGCACCTAAACATAAGGGGACACATGCACCATAAATCCACTGACAGTTACACAAAATCTCCAAGAAGCCTCAAATCTTAGCTCTAAGTCCTCAATCAAAATACAAGTCACATAACAAGCCACAGGTTAAGTCGAATGTCTGTTTGTGCAAAATGTTCCTCTCCAAACAATTTTGCAATCTCTAGCATAATATCAATGTGCATGGGTCCAGTTGCATTTAAAAAAAAAATTAAACTGTTTCCCTTTCTGTATCCATTTGGATTTATTCTTCAGTAATTCACCAAAATTGAAACATAACCAAAATTCAAAGACCCAAGTACAATCTGTACTTTTCCTTGGCTGAGTGAATGGTAAAGTCCAAGTAAAGTCACAAGCTGTTGGTACTGAATTTAGTGTCCAGTTTTCGTAAGTCACCACATTCATGACTCAAGTCTAGGTCATGTGGTTACTGGTAGGAATTCTGCAAAAACAAGGGTAGAAGTTATTAAAAGGAAGTCAGATTTTCTACTTATAGAACAATGTTTGCCTGTTAGCCAAGTTAGAACCACCAGCTTTTACCACCCACGGTATTTCCAGTTCCACCTGCTGAGTCTATATCTTCTTGCCAATTTTGCTTGGAACAAAACTTTAAGGCAAAGTTCAGATTAACTTAAAAAAAGCAATTGTTTAAAATTAAACTTGCGCATTTAGGACGCCCCATCCCCCACACCACCCAACCCCCACGCCACCAACTGTTCTTTTAAGATTTAGACTGTGTACATTTACAGCATCTTTGAATTATGTAAAGGACCATGTTGTTACATGTAGCCAAATGTGTGCCTGATTAGCTCCAGAAAGAAGTAAAAATGTCCTTACATGCAAACGTAGTCAAGATCTTGGTGTATATAGTCTTATTTGTACAGATGCCTATGTGTGTGAAGAAGATACACGCTGGACACAGAAAAGTGGGGACGGAGGAACGGATAACTTTTCACAGCTGACAACAGTTGGAGATTGGAAACGTAATAGAGATATCAGCAAAAGCTATCATGTTCACTGTAGTGGAATACACATTCACATAGATGCATGGACTGCTATATTGCATGTGTGTGTGCAGATACACATTGAGTGGACTGAACTGGCGCCGGAGAAAGAAAGATTGGAAAACTATTAGCTGAAATGTGATCTTAGTGTCTCCAAACGCATTGCAGTCTTTTTCTCTGTGGTTCTGCACTCCCTCTTGCAATCTCTCTGCATGCACACATATGTTCACATTGACACACACACTCACATGTGTGCACAAGCAAATTCTTTTTTCTTCCTCTGAACATCCCTGTATTACAGGGCGGCTATTGAGGTGCCAACGGCCTTGGGGAAAGTGAGACTGAAGAGGTTGGTAGGTTGAGAGAGGTGGCGATCACATGTAACAGAGAGCAGAGTGTGACAGGTTTTTGATTTGGGACTTTCATACAGATGTAACATTACATATAGGGCCTGGGAACAGAAAACAGCAGCCAACACGTACCCATCTGTTTGCTGAGGACTCAGGTCAATAGACAATAAGAGCCATCAGTAGAGTGTTTGGTGTTCAGTTTAGAGAGTGTTTATGGCTTATATGGAGGGAACTATTCTTGGGGTAGGTATAAGAGTCAAGTTTAAGAGCTAAATTCAGCTTGAGCAACTGGAAGTGAGACTCTTCACTCCTCCATACTTGGTTGTTATGAAACCTCATCATTGTGTAATAGACTCAAAATAGTTTTGTATAAAACTCTGTCTGCATATGGCAGCTTTGAAATATCTAAACAAAAAATGTAACTGAAAGGTTTAGCTTGTAGAGCTGGAGCTCTGATCATTTCTGAGAAACCCTAGCAAAGCACATTCACCACTGGGTCCAGACTGAGGGTTAAAAAACATTTTAAGACACGCATTCCCAGATGTACAATTAAAGGAGACCATTATCAGGTATTCCCTAGAACCCAGGTGCCACAGGGTTTTAAACATTTTACAGTGACTCATTTTAATACCCAAATATCAGGATGTCTCTGTTTTGTTTTTGTCATACTATAACAGAACAGCTGTACTCCTGTCTTTGCTACTGAAAAGCCATTATTATTGGCACTGTTTTAATTACTGCTGTAAATCACATTTCTTTGGACTTTGGACTGAGCTGTGTCACGTTCAGTTTCACTGATGATCACGCTGGGAAAAGAGAGTCACATGAAGGATCAGACCCTACACAGTGTAGTGGCATGGCAACGCAAAATAAATGCCTCTCAGAGCTTTCTCAAGTATAATTGGGCCTATTTTTCTCTGCCTTTCAAAATATTTATTTTGGCAACAAAAATTACGAAATTAGAGATATCCCCTTGAAGTGGTGATGTCTCAAATGGTTAAGTTTTGTTGTTACATTTACATTTTTGTCGTTTACACACTCCCCACATTTACAAGAAAATAATGAATTGTGCTCTAATTGTAGGTAAGCACTGAGTGAGAGTTGTATCAAAATGATAATGCTAACGTTATTTTGGTTGTAATGAACATTGGGGCATTTTTTTAATTTTCAACCTCTTCAGCTCAAAAAAATGTCAACATTTACATTACACTGGTCCCTCAGTTCAAGCTCAGATTCGTCCAGTGGACATGCTCACTTCCAGCTCGTCAGCTTCTGAAAACTGTCCTTCTACAGATGTAACGGTGTTCCAGAGCAAGCATGTGTTGAGAAGGACTGGATATCTAACTTAAAAATTTCTCAGGCTTACCTGAATAAAAGTTGTCCATCTGGCATATGAGCGCCAAAACAGTTTTCTAGCCCCAGGTTTTCTTCCATGTTGTACAAGCGAATGCACTGTGAAGGATCTTTTTGTAAAATGGAATCTAAAGGGGTCTGTGCTGGGGTCCCACAGAGGGCACTTGCTAGTGTGACTCACCAGTGTTCCTTACCTTTAGAGTGTATGCAAGGATGACTCAGCATCAGTCTGTGTACGTGGCACCGAACACGAACTATTTTAAGCTATCTAAGCATTGTTGTACGTGCTGTGTTTAAACCTTATGGCTATACGAGTACAGATTGAGAATGAACACACTTTGCTAGAATGGGAGAGGGGTTTATGTCAGCTCGTATTGCTGTTTTGTATTCCTCTTGGGTGAGCTTATTTTGCACATGCTGACTTGGTCACACAAGATTTCAGTCATAGTGTTCCACGGGTCCCACTTACACTGCAATGGCATCATGGAAATAAAAGCTGTTTTAGAAGCACTGGAGAAATTTTTTAAACATAAAACCTCCCTTGTTTTTAGTTGGGGTCATCTTGTCTCATTTGATAATCGTATTACGAGATAAAAAAAAAAATACTTTGGAGTAAAAATGATAATTTCTCTGTCATTCATTCGTCTGGGCTTCAACAGCTTGAAAGCTAACAAAAATAGTTGCTAACTCACCGTTGCCGCTTGGAAATCAACATTTAATCAAAATATCAACCTTGCGATAAATTTACATGTTTATGTTCAAAAGCTTCCTTAACAATCTTGGGAGAAATGCTAGCAACAACGGCTAAAAGGGAAGTTTAGCTAACACTGAAACTGTGGCTGTAAAAGAAGGCTGGAACCGAGGTTTGAACTTGCAAACAGAATTTTTAAATATGTTCACCTCAAGCTTTGGAATACTAATCAAGTAAAATGTACAGTGAACGTCATTATTAGTTTGTGATCAATTTTGATTGTTTTTCAAAGTGATTTCTTACCATTAGATTGGTCAGTTATTCTGTTTTGTTTCTCAGTTTATCAAGTTCTCCTGGTTTTGTGTAGCAAACAAGAAGCCTGATAGATTCATTTATATTTAAAAACCTTTGTAAGTAACCTTTAGTCCATTTAGAGTTGGTGGTTGAACATGTCACAGCAATATATCATGACAGTGACACGACAATAAGGACTCTCTGTCAGCCTCTGTTAATATGTTTTTACTTTTTTTTCTGGTCAATGTTTTAAAAAAATCTGTTTGATGATGAAGCATTATCTTCTTAAGACCTAAAAGTCCATGGGTCACACAGAGCTGAATATCTTTTAGTTGTTTTGCTCTTCTATTATATATGGAAACACAGTGGAATAAACTCGCATCATTAGAAGAGTAGGCAGCCATGTTTCTGCTGAAACTTGCATATGGTGTCTGTATTTTGGCTTTTGGTTGTCCAACCAGTCCAGTCCTGTTAAAGGAGGAAACACTTTGATGACTGCACAGTTAAATCTTCTAAGATTGCTCAAGTAGAGGTTTATAAGAATTATTGCTATGAGGTGATGCTCTGAGGTGGCTATGCTTCACTGTGTGTGTGTTTATTAAGCTGTTTCCTGGCTATTTTCTCCTTCTTTGTGTCAGGGCCTCCCAGGCAGCATCAGACTGTTGCTGGTCTTCAGTTCTGATTACACACTTCCTTAATCAAGGCTTCACATGCTCTTTGAACCACTTCTTTCCTCCTTGGGCATCATACACTCATCGACAAACAGTTGGTGAGGCCATTTTTAGCTAGATACCTTGCACTTTAAGAGAAAAGTAGAAAACACACATTCCTATTTCCCATGTAGAAATGAAAGATGTGCACAAAATGATGCTGATAGAACATTTTATACTGGCAAGAACCCACCAGAGCCACGATGCTGGTGTTGCCGGTGATAACCACCAAAAACGTACATGTGTAAGCTGTCATTTTAAAAAGAGAGATAGGGACATCGTACATGTAGTGATTTCTATGGTTAATAACACATTTTAAATTACATTGTATCCAATTGGATTCACATCTTGACTAATGATCCAATTTACCAGCGGTAACAGCTGACTTCAATAGTAGTACTTAATTGAGAGAGAGCTTCACAACATCTATCTATAAGTCTAGGATATTTAATTTGAGATTGAGTTAAAGAGGAGATCGATTACATAAAGACATTTATACATACAAATCATTATAGTAAGATTAACAATGGAATAGAATAGACACATAGGTGGGAAATAATAGGGGTGATTTAGCTTTAGCTTTTTTTAAATTTAAGGTGGAAATATGTCAAACTTGTGGTTGCTGCAAACCAACAAATGCTAGCTTTACAAGTGCAACAACTTTAGAAGAACAATCGTAGTAAACCTTCAAGTTTTACCATAGGTTGAAACCTTGTCCTGAAAATTACATTCATATACAGTAATATTCCCACTAGCTTATGAAATTTAGTGATAAATGTAATGCTGTTCAGATCATATACTGAACATAACAGCTTGTATAAACAGGTGGTGTTTGTGCTCATGACGGTTTTATATTTCACTCTTGCTTTATGTGGATAAACATATCCAAGAGCACTCCAGTCTATTTTCTTCCATTGTAGGCATACACTTTTAATTATTTTGTTTTGGTATCTAAGTGCTGCCAAAACACAGGTGACCTATGCAGCGATACTGCTCCTGAATGCATATTGTGTTGACACTGACAGAGGGGCTGCTGCTTCTACACTGCTTTCACTTTGCAGCCTGTGTCTGTGTCTTTGTTAACAAATCAGCAAAGCAAATAATCTTAAGATATTTTCTTTGTTTTCTTTACGGTGTCCACGCCTGGCAACTAAAGCATAAATGACATTCATGTAATTTAGGCAACACAGCACATGGTTAAAGTCAGCCTCTTGAATGCATATGAACAGAAGGATAGATGCATTTTCGAGGACTCTAAACTGTCAGCCAACGATAAAGTAAATTAAAACTGAGGCATGAACTTAGTTTCATTGTGATTCAGTATGTTATCAGTAGCCCTGTGCAGTGTGTGTAATTGTTCTGTCTCCTAATACTTGCAGTTAATACATCTAATATATGTCCTGATTTGAATTGTATATGTGGATAAATAGTGTTTACCCGTTTGTGTACTTTGTGTGTGGGTGTGTGCAAATGCTCTGTCTTGTTTAATATGAGCTGCTTTTCCCTTCTGACCATTTTTCAATTAAAAAACACTAATATCCCCAAGACTGCTCTGCCCTAGTTATTAGACAGATGCATACACACACACACACACACACACACACACACACACACACACACACACACACACACTTTCCAGTTTGTCTGAGTCCTGCCTACAGCATCATCTCCCACTCATCCCCCACTCATCTTGATTGTATAAGAGCACTAAGTCTGTGTCTGTATGTCCCTGTCTGTGTGTGTGTGTTTGCATTTTTGTTTGATATATTTCCACCTGTGTGCATTTGCTACATAGTAACTTGACGATTTTGAACTCCTGAACCCTGCAGTTAGGATCTAGTGGCTCTTGTATCATGTGCGGAGGGTTTTGCTTGCATGGTTTTTATCCACTTGTTACCTTAGACATAAGGGCCACTGCAAATCCAAATAAAATTGTTACGATGAGCTTTATCCTATGACGAAACATTTTTATCCTGATAACAATGGTCTATTCCATCCATGAGGGATGGTGTACTGAGAATTTTCTGGTTGTATTTGATAGCCCATCACCCATCAAGAGAAAGCTAGAGACAGAGCGATGTCTGTATGTTGCCTGAATATGTGTTTCATTGCAGGTTCCTTGCATAGTTATGTTTGTGCTTAGGCCTTATTAATGTCTTTTACTGGGACACGAATCTCAAAATGTCCCTGAAGTCGGACTTGTTCTTAAATCGTAGCTTAAATCGTAGCTCTGTAAATGAGAAAGGCCCTACGAAAGATCTGTACTATATACTGAACCTCAGCATTTTTTCACTGCTATGCAGATGATACCCAGCTCTATCTGTCCATGAAGCCAGATAACACACACCAATTAGTTAAACTGCAGGAATGTCTTAAAGACATAAAGACCTGGATGGCCGCTAACTTTCTGCTTCTAAATTCAGATCAAACTGAGGTTATTGTACTCAGCGCTAAAAATCTTAGAAGTGTGGTATCTAGCCAGATGCTCACTCTGGATGGCATTACCTTGACCTCCAGTAACACTGTGAGGAACCTTGGAGTATTTTTTGACCAGGACATGTCCTTCAATGCACATATTAAACAAATATGTAAGACTGCTTTCTTCCATTTGTGCAACATCTCTAAAATTAGAAATATCCTGTCTCAGAGTGACGCTGAGAAACTAGTTCATGCATTTAATTCATTATTATCAGGAAGTCCTAGAAACTCCCTGAAAAGCCTTCAGTTAATCCAAAATGCTGCAGCAAGAGTCCTGACAGGGACTAGAAAGAGAGCCCCGTATCTGTGGAGCTTAGTTACATTGCATTAGGTGTAGGCTGCTGGGGGATGCCCATGATGCACGGTTTCTTCTTCAGACACCTTTTTCACTCGCTATATGTTTTTACACCCCTCTACATTTAATTATTAGTTATTATTAATCTCTGGCACTCTTCCACAACATGTCTTTGTCCTGTCTTCATCTGCTAACCCCCAACCATTTGCAGCAGATGGCCCCGCCCCTCCCTGAGCCTGGTTCTTCTGCTGGAGGTTTCTTCCTGTTAAAAGGGAGTTTTTCCTTCCCACTGGTGCCAAAGTGCTCGCTCATAAGGGGTCATATTGTTGGGGTTTTCTGTTTTCTTTTTATCATTGAAGGATCTTTACCTTACATTATAAAGTGCCCCGTAGAAACTGTTGTTGTGATTTGGTAAATAAAACTGAATTGAACCTTTACTGTGTTCTAGCTGATAAATATTTATGGGTTAGGCCAGTGGTTCCCAAACTTTTTTGCTAGGCCCCCCTTTGTTTTACAAGAAAAATGTTCCCACCCCCCCAATTAAGCAAATACAAGTGAACTGCAATAAATTACAGGTAGTAATAAAATACACTACTAACTCTTTTACGCTACGTCCACACCTACACGGGTATTTTTGAAAACGCAGCTGTTTCTATGTGTTTGGGCCTTTCGTCCACACGTAAATGACGTTTCGACTCACCGAACATGGAGATTTTTTTTAAAACTCCTTTTTGCTTTTATGTGTGGACGAGGAATTCCGAAAGTGGTCACGCAACGTCAAAGGTATGTGCCTTTTTTCACGTCACGCTGTGCGCCATGTTATTGTTAACATGAGATGAATTGCAGAATGGCAGATTAACACGCTTACATACACACACGCAGTTACTGTCCCTCCATTTAGAAAGGCAGAGGCGTCACGGTGTGATTATTTTACATGTAGTTGTATTTTTTTCCTGTGTAATAATATTCAACATTGCTATCAATACATTTCTCAAAAATGCCTCTCTGTGCAAAATGGGTTCAAAAACATAAACAGCTGTGGGATACTGTTTGTCCGTGATTTGAACTGAGGGAATAAATCGTGGCAGGAACGGCCTGATGTTATTTGTATCCCACTGTAACTTTACTGTATAAAGAGCTAACATCTCCAAAATGTCAGGAGTAGTTAGTCATTACAACAAGTGTTTGTGAACTGAAAATCAAGAATGTGGGATACTGTTTGTCCGTGATTTGGAGAGCCCAGCGTGTGCTCCCGACGAAGGGAAAACCAATTCTGCAGGGGAGACCTACCTCAGCACTTGTGCAGGTGAAGCCAAAGGGAAGATATGCTTCACCATATTTTCTAGTCTTTGGCTTAGAATGAAGTTGGTTTGGAAACATATTTGGCGATGCTTCATCTCCTGCTTTGTGTTTGTGTGGGAGCCCCGTCAGAAACCTGTCCATTATGCTAGCAGTGTCCAAGCATTCTTTTTTTTTTTTCTCTCTTTTCATACCGCGCCCTCCTGCAATGACTCTGCGCCCCCCCCCCTAGGGGGTGGGTCCCACACCGTGGGAACCTCTGGGTTAGGCTATGTGTCAACAGATGTGTCAGATGTTGAAGCCAGCAACTGATATCTTCAAAATCATTCTATGAGACACAGTAAATTGACTTTTCTCCTCCTGCCAACCGGCTGGTTAGCTTTCCCTTGCATGCCTAGGATAGTAACTAGCATTTCTTAGCCTCTTACTAGTGTTTTTCTAACTGTTTAATGGAGTTAAAGTGCACTTTAACAGTTTTCTGTGAAAGTGATGGTATGGCCCTCACCTGTGGTGCATATTTTAATGTTCCCTAAAAAAATGACCAGAAATAATAAAAGCAGGCTTCCAGTGACTGAATGGCTTTTTGACTTCACAGCCAAGTTTCAGTTTTTTCAATTGACTTTGCTTTTCTCATTGTGACAAGAAATATTATTCCCACTCAGTTATGGAGATAGCCTTGGCTCTTTTGAATTGCTTCACTGTTCATTGAGCCTGGAAAAGTCTGTTTAATATTGTCCAAACATAATTCAAGCATTCAGTGATTTCCAGTATTTAACCTTATTTAGTGTGATGACTTTTAAAGTTGATGGTTTAGTGCAGGAGGCTCTTCAATTGTTTTGAAAGAGACAAGGTCATTTTTAGAATATTATGCACAGAACATTTATATGAACTGGACACACAGTACCATGGGTGTGACATTGTAGCGTTTAGTTTCTCTTTTATGCAGTTAAAATTAGGATCCTTTAAAAGTAAAAACTCAGTTTACTGACTTATTGTTATAAAGATGTCAATAATTAATCTGACATGGAGTTTTGATTCTTACCTTGAGCAACCTTATCCCAAATGTCAGTGGATTTCAAGTTAATTTTATTCCAAAGTTGACTCTAATTTTGTTTAACGTATACTACTACTACTACTAATACTACTAATACTACTACTACTAATAATAATAATGACAGTTATTTAATACTTTTGAAAACACAGTATCAAAGTGCTTTACAGTGTGAATAAAAGCCACACATTAAATTCAGACACATAAGTCTACAATCTTATGTTTATTTCAATATACATCCTGAGAAAACGTTAACCACTAAAAATGAGTTTTCAAAAGTCGTTGTATGTCTGTGTTACTATACCAATCACAAGACAGATGGTCCTTCTCATCTCTGTCCAGAAGTTGTGGGGTCCATATTTTCCAAAAAGGATTTGAAATTTAGATTTGACTGACCAAAGAGTTATTCCACTTTGCCTCAGTCCATTTTAAATTAGCTCTGGTCCTGAGGAGATGGCATCATTTCTGAATCCTGTCTACATCTTCTTATTTGCGTAACAGAGCTTTAACCTGCCTTTGTGGATGGCGCAGTGAACTGACAGAAAATGATTTCTGAAAGTGTTCCTGAGTCCATGCAGTTATTTCCATGACAGAATCATGCCAGTTTCTGATGCCGTGCTGCCTGAGGCCTTATACACCACTGCCATCCACTATTCTTTTTCCCTTAGCTCTTGCACACAGAGATTTCTCCAGATTTTCTTCACAATTTTAGGGTAAGAAACATTATTTGGAAATTGTTACACAATTTGTCTTTTTTGCAGATTATGAACCTGTATCCACCTTCCTGCCTCTCTTAGATTTTCATATCCAGTCGCACTTACCTGAAACTAATAATAATCAAACTATATTTTAAAAATATTTACCTGGTGGTTTCTTTTTAGTACCACTTACTCTGCAGGTCTTTTGTAGCCCTTGTTCTAACTTTATGAGATGTATTTCTGCCATCAAATTCAGGTAATATTTTAAATAGTAGAATTGCTTAGTTATAACATCTGATATGTTTACTATGTTCAATGGAAAAATGGATTATGAGATTTCCAAATCACTGCTTTATAGTTTGATTTAAGTTTTACACATTGTCCCAACTTATTTGGTATCTAAGTTATAACTTAGATACCAAGAAAATACTGTTTGAACCCTTAGTGAAATAATTGCTGAATTGTAGGTAGTACTTGATAATGAGAAGAATAAAGATGGACGCTTAGTATCGGTGGTAGGAGCATCCTTTTTCTAAAGATGTTTAGAGTTTCATAAAGTGCCTCCTACTTCTACTCTCTGCAATATTACAAAGCAGTTATGGTGTCCTTAAAAACACCAAGTTCCATTGGCTTGAACCCTTTTAGTTTGTTTTCAAAGGAAATTTAACAAAAACTGAAACCTCACAGTTAGAACAAGTTACAAATAGTAAAACAAAATAACTTTATCAAGTATAAAAAATATTCATGCAATGAATAGCAAATAAGTTCTTGTCACCTTTTCCCTCCCAGTACTGCTGCCTGGTCAGGTATCAGAAAAAAATAAGATCAGAGCAAAATATAAATGGTTAATGCAAAGCTTATACGAGGACACTTACAAACACCAACCCAGTCCAATTCACTATCAGTCAACAGTCATATGAGTCACAACCTCTTTTATTGAGTAAAGTGACAAATTCAGATTGAGTGAAACTAACTAACTCCAAGTCTGCCCCTGCTGTTTTCATTTCTGAGCGGGTGCTGTTTGGCAGATGAAAAGAAAAACAAAAATCCCACACTTTTGAAAAAGACTGATTGACTGGGAAGGAGGATTATTAATCTTTTCAAGTGCCAAACTGGATTCAGAACATTATGTCTTTTCTGCCAAACGATCTGCTCAAATCTAATTAGCATCACAGAACCAGACAGCACTTGGGATTTCTTTTTTTCCCCTGCCTTTCAAAGTGTTTACGAGAAATAAACTGATGGTTTTCTGTCCAGATGAGTGATAAAGTAGACAGCAGAAAACAGTTTATTTCTCGATCTCCCCATCGCTCTCTCTGTCTTTCTCAGTAATGAGGTTCTCCTTAATTACATTTTAATGGGCTGGAAACAGCTGCTGCTGGTTTATATCTCCACTCACTCCTCGCTCCTCCTTCATCTCTCGCTCTTCTTCATCCCTTTGCTCAGTCATCTCCACCTTCTGTCAGCTTCCTTGCCTCACCTCTGCCTTTGCTCGATGTCACTTTGTGTTTGTACAATCAGATCCAGGCAGATTAAAAGTCTAAGCGTTTGGAAACACTCTTTAACTTTTATATTATCTACAAACTCTACATTAGAATAAACAAAAAATATTAGGTTTTAGCAGCATTGAGTCTCAAATAATGAATGAGTAAATCCTCTAAGCTAATTTGATTGGGAGGGGAAAAAAACAACAATCAAAGGTAAAATTGGATCAAATGAGTCACTCATAAGCTAAGCACGGTGAGTGAAAAAGAGACTAATTATTTTAAAGGTCTTTTAAAAAAGCTCTTTGGAAACTATTTAATTATTTTTCCAATGTAATTTAGTGGAGTTAAAAAATGAAAGGCCTAAACACTCCACTGCTGACAGACACACACAAACTCTGTGTTCGATGAATGTAAGAAGTGAGGGAATATTCAGAAACTGTGGGCATCAGCTACAGTTACAGTTTGGATTCCTGATACACGAGCATTAGTACAAGTGTTTCCTCAGGCTGCTGGTGAATAATTGGACATTTAGGCTGTACTGACACCACTAATAATACTGCTCCTTATGCAATGTGTCAAAAGCTTTGATGTTTTTAACAGATGACATCCTAGCAGTGACTTGAGCTCTTGACATGGGTGACTTGTTAATGTTCCAGTCTGTTCAGGTAGAAAACTAAGAGATAACAGAGTGGGGGATTGGGGAGAACAACAAGAGGTCACAGATTGTGACTGAAGGTTATGTTTGGATCCTTGAAAGAAAGACTTTTGTCTTGTTCATACCATGATTCAGTAGCTTGTGGAACCGCCTTTAGCAGCAAGAGCTTGAATTAATTGCTTTCTGTATGGTTTTATCAGTCACATTGTTGTAAAGGGTTAGGGATATAATTATTTTCCTGTTGTATGACCCAATTTACCATTGGCTGTCAGAAAGATGGCCTCATATTTGTCTCTAGAATAATTTTGTATACAAAGGTGGATGACTGGTTGATTCAATGACTGCAAAACAACCCCAAAGCATCACCCCTCCACCACTGTGCTTGGCAGTTGGTATGAGGTATTTGTACAGATATGCTGTGTATTGTTTTCGTGGAGCAGTGCATTATGATCATGCATCTCCACTTTGGTCTTGTCTCTTTAACGGACATGGTTCCATAAATCTTACGGTTTGATCAGATGTCACAAAGCAAACATAAACCATTGACCAGTTGTCATTCCATTATCATGGAAAACCAGTGAATTGCTTGGACGTCCACTCCTGTGGCACTGTTTTAACACACACCTCAATGCTCCGGACCAGCAAGCTGCCACAACTTCTGCTGTTATAAGACGAGCTCCCAATTGATGGTGATCAGTTAATCAAGTGCATTTGATTAGAAGCACGTGAGTGAGCTCCTTCTCACCCTCTTAATTCCCATGGGAGCAGTAAGAGTCCTGTGAAAACGTTTTCAGTCAGTGCCTAAAACCTTAAGACTGTCTACCCCTCCCTAGACCCTCAATAGTTTGCTTAGAGAGCAAATCGGTCCATGGAGAATACCATCACCATCGCCCTTCACGACCCACTCCACTCGTGCCCACCCACCTCACCAATTTGAGCCACCGTGTGAGTACCTTCATCAGTCAGGCCACACACATACAGACTTTATATTCAGACCAAGTCCTTTTGCACTGCTTCCAAGCACTTTGCTCTCCAATGTGTTCTGTTGTTTTGAATATATTCCTCTAGTATGTATATATTTCTTTTGCTTGCTATTTATTCCTGATGTCTTTGCTATTTATATTTTTTTTTACTCCTGCACAGCTGGTGTGCAGGACCCATAATTTCATTATACATGTACAATAACAATAAAGAGCTATTCCATTCCAGTCTAGACTAGACTACCAGGGTAACGGGACATAGGTAAGACTGAATGCATGGTTTACCTCAAGATATTGGAAACAGTCTGTTAAGATAGTGAGTCATGTGGACATGATTACATCACAACATGTATCAGCTATGCTTTCACCCTTCCACATCCCAGTGGCCTTCCTTTGGCTGAACTGGATATGGTCTTTTGCTGTAGCAACAAATCCATCCCTATGTTCAACAAGTGCTCACCACAGTTGCAAAAAATGATTATGTGTGTAACTGTAACACTGTAACCTTTAATGTCAGCTCCTACTAGTCTGACCTTTCTCATCTGACTTCTTGAGTTTGCTCTTATTGAACACAGACAGTGAAAAATACCAAGGAATACAGCGGCAAGTTAAAATGAAGGAAGGACCAGAGTGTCTCCCCAATACAAACTGCATAAAGTATAATCACCCAAATCCTTTTCAGTAACTGAAACCAATTTGACTCCCATGAAAGTTTTTTTTTTATCCTACTTATTTACTTATATTGATTTACAACTTCTGCACATTCATTAATAGTGACTTTCTGGGTTGTCTCTCTAATTATCTGGTGAGAAAATTAGAAGACTTATGTACCGTATATACACCATATATATAATTTTGAAAGGGTTGTGATGTCTCAAAACAAACAGAGCAAACTGTGCAGTTATCAGAAGTGATTTCAGGATTTGACTGTGATTATCACACTTGATCCATTGTTTTGTGAAAAATTTTAACTTGTACAGAAATACTTTCTTCCACAGTTGCCTGGCAATTCAACACACATGACAACCAACCAACATGTAATTCAGAGCCTAAAAATTACCTCCAGCTGGTTGCTAGCTATAATTCACATTACTCTTGGTGATGGTGATGTTTTTTTTAACCCTATCCGAGATGCTGTCCAGCAGGTGTGAGAACTTTCATAAAATCTTTGACTGTTGTGGATACTCCATCATTGTAGAGCTCTTAATGTCAGTGTGAATGAACTTTTTAATTCAAAATAGCAAATGTGGTATGGCGTTAGTCTCTAAATAAATTATGTAGAGACTAACTCATACATAAGTAAAAAAAATAGCAGTAATAGGGGATGACCCATTTTCCCGGACACATAGTAAACTATAAGATAAACAAGACTTCACCCAGTCGATGATTTTGCTATTCACTTATAACTGGGACATTTTTTAGCAATAAAATGCTAAATGGGTGTCCTTAGGAGGTAAGTACTAAAATTCTGCATCTTCTGACTCTCCTTTTGTTCTATGTCCCAACACACACACACAGACACTGGAGCAGTTTTTCTAACTTATTCTTAAATTTTTTTTTTTTTTAGTTGCATGTTTATGGGTGATGGTCAGGCAAAACAAGACCAATAGTAGGAACAGGGGGAAACTGTGGTGGGATACACACAAGGTTATGAGCAAAAGCTAAATAAGAAAAGACACTCCATGTTTATTCCTTAAGAAGAGAAAACTTCAGCCTGTTGTGATTAAATGGATGCATTTCTGGTCCAAAAAAAACTAAAAAAAAACTAAAAAAAAAAACCAAAACAAAAAAACCAACAAAGGTGTATACACACACACACACACACACACACACACACACACACACACACACACACACACACACACACACACAGTAGGAGGAGCAAGTTTGATGGTCTTAATTAGGGACTCCAGGGAAAAGAAGACAGAAGTCTCTGATGCTCCGTAGCAATTAGCCTGTATCGATCTACCAAAGGAGAGAGAAAGGGTTGGAAAAGTGACAAATCAGGAAGAAGACTACATAAATGCTCATTTGAGATAAATGACAAACAACTAAAGAGAAAGGAAAAGGGATAATAGGTGGTACAGAATAAATGAAAGGGAGGGAAAGGGGAAAAAATGCCACATAAAGACACTCAGTAGTCCATTGACATTGTCAGCTCTTACTGTCTCTTTCAGCAGATTATCTCAGCTTCATGATAACAACTATGAACTGCATCAAATCATCTCATATCCACACACACAAACAAATCAAGTGAAAATCCCTTTTTCTTTTTAATTGTCCAACTCTACAAACTTTTCTCCAGCTCATATCTCATAAAGTGACTCTCCACTTTAGAAACTCTTCACTTTTATCTTGTTGTTCTTCAAGTATTAAGAGACGATTTTGCCCAATTAGATTCAATTATACTCTTAATCCATCCCCACTATGTGCGTGTCTTTCCTGTTCCTTTGAAATGGACCGTACAGAAACATCACAGACAGAATAATTTTCCCTCGGCAATGATGTGATAACCTTTAAGTGTCACTTTAAATGGACTAATCTGAACTAAGCTGCTAATCTTAAAATGAGGGGATAATCTCTGACTGTCTGATAATCCAATATTAGGATTAGCACTTCGTGCCAATTCAAGTGGAGGCCTGGGTCACAGTGGACTGATAAATACGGTGTGTGTGTGTCTGAGAGCGTTTGTAGAGGAGGTGAGCGTGTGTGCACGCATACGAATGGGTCACTTCTTTTTCCGTGTGTGTGGGTGTGCCAGTGTTTCTTTGTGTGTGAGAGGGAGTGAGTCAAGGTGACTGTCTGGGGGTTAATAACTACTGACCCATAGATGGGACCAGAATGAGGGGCTTAAAATACACACGCTTAGAAAGTCTTGCTTAATTCCTGTATTTTGTGTTTCTCCTCAGTCGTATCGTCATGGCCTGTCCAAATTGACTTGACAATATTCTCACCAGGAATTAACACAGACGTGTGTGATTTAAGGGGCATCTACACAGAAAGTAGTGTGGCGGCCAGAGATGATAGAAAGGCAGTGGCAATCAGCAACTACAACTGGTGATGGGGGAAATAACCACAAGGAATATAATGTGGGCGGGCAACCAGTCAAACTTTTCTCATCCTTGTCCTGAGTGATTAAAGTGAAAGATAACAGTGAAAGATATTGCTGATTCACATATGAGAAGAGACCAAACGGAGGCCACTCGCCCATCGGTCACCAACAGGTGTTTAGGCCTGCACGCATCAGGCTTTAGGAGGTGATTTCACAGCTACTCTCAGCAGCCTCTGACAACCATTCGCAACCAGTTTGGGAATACATTTTTCCTTTGAGACCAGTTGTTGCCAGATGGTTGCCAGATGTGAGTAGGACCTTATTGCCTTTCACAATGAAAGCAAATAAGTTTTGTGGATTTGTTAAATGGGGTGCACAGGGTGGGACCAGAAGGAAATCTGGGTTGTGGGTCTAATGAATCCTTTGTTTCAAGCTCACCTTTGCAAAATACAGGAGCGAGGGAATGTGAGCAGTCGAATCAAGCGACTGTGAGCCCCACGAACTCTTTGACCCATTAATTAGTAAAAGAGCTTTCAATGGATTTAGTTGAACTTACAATGAGATGCACTGAGCAGGATAACCAGAAGGAAAATTTGCAGTTGCAGTACGGCATCTAGACAGTAATGTCCTCAACAATTCAACGGAGTTGAAAAATAGTTTTCTATTCGAGATCACTGCCAAAAGTGCAGCCTTACCTAATGTCCACCCCACTGTTACTCATTTATATTAAGATTTAAAAATCTAGTTGGTACTGCTTTCAGAGCTGCACATGATTATTTGCAGCTAGCAGGTTGTTAATGCTAGCCATCAAGTCTAACAGTCTGCAGTCTATGAACCTCAGCTAATGTTAGTGTGGTGGTGAGTAGCCTTCAGTAATAGTAATAAATCACACTGCAATAGTACATTCATGTAGCTGTAAAAAGCATGAAAATATATCAAGTAATCCAAAGTATTTGGAATATGTTACTCACATTGAGTAATGTAACAGAATACGTTACAAAATAGATTTTGGGGCATGTGTTCTGTAATCTGTAGTGGAATACATTTTAAAAGTAACCTTCCCAACACTGTTTGTATCACTAAATCAATACAACTAGTAAGTTTTCTGGTTGGAAGAGTGCCCCAAATCAGTGGCCAAAGTGTTCCTTCTATTTAGTTGCGTTATCATGAAGTTATCATGAAGCTGGTTTTGATTTTTTTTGTGTGTTTGAAACCAGTGTTTTAGGAGATTTTTTTCCATCCATCCATCTTCTTCCGCTTTATCCGGGGCCGGGTCGCGGGGGCAGCAGCCTAAGCAGAGAAGCCCAGACCTCCCTCTCCCCAGCCACCTCCTCCAGCTTATCCGGGGGAACACCAAGGCGTTCCCAGGCCAGCCGAGAGATATAATCTCTCCAGCGTGTCCTGGGTCTGCCCCGGGGCCTCCTCCCGGTGGGACATGCCTGGAACACCTCACCCAGGAGGCGCCCAGGAGGCATCCTCGTCAGATGCCCGAACCACCTCAACTGGCTCCTTTCGATGTGGAGGAGCAGCGGCTCTACTCTGAGCCCCTCCCGGATGGCTGAACTTCTCACCCTATCTCTAAGAGAGAGGCCAGCCACCCTTCGGAGGAAGCTCATTTCTGCCACTTGTATCCGCGATCTCGTTCTTTCGGTCACTACCCACAGCTCGTGGCCATAGGTGAGGGTAGGGACGTAGATCGACCGGTAAATTGAGAGCTTCGCTTTTACACTCAGCTCTCTCTTCACCACGACGGACCGGTGCAGCGTCCGCATCACTGCAGCCGCAGCACCAATCCGTCTGTCGATCTCTGGTCCCAGTAGATTTTTTTTTCCACTTTTTTTAAACATGGGAAACCAGTATTGTATGTTATCGTGGACCTTGGTGTGTGTGTGTGTGTGTGTGTGTGTGTGTGTGTGTGTGTGTATTGAGAGGGGGTTTGCACCATGAAAGGCATACACACATGCACACAGAAGCAGTGCAATTAGGTACATGCCATAGTACAAGCTTTTTCGTCAGAAACCCCAGAGTCCATTTAACACTGGAAAACGCTGCAGGTTAGAGCTAAAACACGAGCTTAGATGTGTGTGTTTGTGTATATTTGTGTGCTTTTGTGAGTGTGTGTTGGTAGGTTCTGCCCCCCAGTCTAATTGAGTTTTCAAGGAGCTCTTATCCTTTAAAAGAATAGTGGTGTGTGCTTGTTTGTGTGAGTGGGGGATGGTTGGAGGTTATCATTTTCATGGTGTATGTGTTTGTGTGTGCGTCTTTCCATACAAACATGCCATTGTGTGTTTTTGTACCCTATATAATTTTGTACCCCATAGCTCATAATCCTAATGACTTACATAGTTACTTTAAATCAAATTGTCACGCGTTACCATTTTGCTTTTTCTCTCTTCATATCTCTGCGGTGTCTTTTGCTCAAAATGGTTCAAATACTTCATTGCAAACCTGTATGTTTATAAAAACACACAATTCAAATCTTAATTATGATCACAATCTTACAATCTTGGGGTGTTTTGGTGTAGCTATCCTAAAGAGTCATGTTTAGTGTTTGAGGAGAATGTGTGATTTTTGTAGCACCGTGGTTTGAATGTCATTCTTGCTATGACTTGGCCACGGGCACCTGCTAAACTGAGTGTCCTGTGTGGAAGACTGTAGCAGACCCGCACGCACAAACTCTTAGACACTCAAAGGTCATTGTCTACCCCCAATTGTTCTACTGGCAAACACTCCTCCCACTGTTTTCTAGTATCATCTTGTGGCCCCTCTGAACAGTAACTGACACTAAAGCAAACTCCATTTGCTCGTCACTGTCCTCGGCTACCAAATAAGCACATCAAATTTCAAGAAAAACTCTGGAAGCCATACTACATTTGCAACTTACTTTAGTCCTTTAGCTGGTCTAGATTTCATTTTGTAAAGTTATACAAAAAGTTTTGTGAGACTAAACACTGACACAGCGAAAAAAGCTATAAAACTATGAATAAAATTGTAGAAATACTTTTATGAAAATGATGACGATGATCATCTCTTAAAATATTTTCTGTCATATAATATGACCAGTGAGTGCAACATGGTATATTCTAATCTTTGCCTAAATAAAATCCATCCATCCACCTTCTTCCTCTTATTAAGGGCCGAGTCGTGGGGGCAGCAGCCTAAGCAGAGAAGCCCAGACCTTGCCCTCTTCAGAGTCACCTCCTCTAGCTTGTACAGGGTGAACGCCAAGGCGTTCCCAGGCCAGCCGAGAGATATAATCTTTCCACCGTGTCCTGGGTCTGCCCAGGGGCCTGCTACCGGTAAGATATGCCCAGAACACCTCGCCCAGGAGGCATCCTTATCAGATGCCCGAACCACCTCAACTGGCTCCTTTCATTGTGAAGGAGCAGCGGCTCTACTCTGAGCCCCTCCTGGATGGCTGAATTCTTCACCCTATCCTATCTCTAAGGGAGAGGCCTCTTTCTTTCGGTCACTACCCACAGCTCGTGACCGTAGGCGAGGGTGGGGACATAGATCAACTGATAAATTGACCACACGATGGAGCAGTACAGTGTTCGCATCACTGCACCCGCAGCACCAGTCCGTCTCTCAATCTCCTGTTTCCTTCTCCAATCACTCGTGAACAAGTAAAATTCATTTTTAAAATTATATTTTCCATAAGGAACACTTTTGTTTAAAAAATATAGCTGCTGTGTTATTTTAAAAATGAAATATAATCAGAAGGTACCAAGAAAATGCCCTTGATTAACTGATCATCAGTAAGTGTGAGCACCTCTGTAACAACAGGGATGTTGGCAGTTTGCTGGTTTGGAGCATCCTGGTGTGTGTTAACACAATGCCCCCATCTTCCCAGTAGTTGGTGTCTCAGAAAATTCACACCAACCATCAGACCGTGCAAAAACAAAACAAAAACAGAAGCTAGAGTTAGCCGTCTAAACGAGTACGACACTGAACAAACGTGTCTTGTTTGAAATGTCTCGTCTCTTCCCTCTAAGAAGAACATTGTGGAGCAACTTAGGTTCATACAGTTGAATCTGAACACACCACACAATTTCCTTTGGACAGACAAGACCAAAGTGGAGATGCATGACCGTAATGCAGAGAACCATGGCACCAGGACAAACACTTCACATTAACTGTCAAGCACGGTGGGGGAAGGCTAATGATTTGAGCTCTTTCTGCAGCCACAGGACCTGGATACCAAGCCAAATATGAGGCCATCTGTGATCCAAAATGATCCAAATTGATCAGAAAATTTACGGAAGAATCACAGTGCTGCAACAGAGTCCAGACCTCAGCTGAGTCCAGGCTTTAAAAGAGCTCTACATTAAAAAAATGTTCAACGCTTCTCCACACCAACATGAGAAACTGATAAAGTCATACAGAAAATCTTTACTCCAAGTTATTGCTGCTTAAAGGTGTTCTACAAGGTACTGAATCATGGGGTGTAATTAGTTGTTCACATGACTGCATACAGTCCTGTATAAAGTTTCATTTTCATAGGGCTGTATTTTGTCCTCCTGGATGTAGCTTGGGGGGGAAAAAAGAAAGGAGAAGAAAGCAGAGCAGGCATTTTCTGGGATGATTCATTACCATGCTGGATTACTGTTTTAGCAAATCAAAGTCCTTTCTAAGCCCCTTTTATTCACCCATTATTTAGCTCACATTAAATCACCCCTGCTGTAAGTCCGGTTGATGGGAAACATATCAACTTACTAGCTTCTACACCCCTGTTGGCTATTGATCAACAGCATTCAATTAATCTGATTAATTAGACCGCCGTGGCAACACAGAGGAACGGTCAGCAAGTCTTTATGTCTGCTCAGAGGGTCGTTAAGACACACACCTGTGCACATAATTGGAGCTGGTTTAGATTTTGCTCAGCATGCAAATATCCAACACAAAAGCACAGTCCACATAAAAACAGAGCACATACACGCACACAAAGAGAACCAATCACACATAGCAAGAGAAAACATATTTAGAAGTTAAATAATGACTGGAAACTACTTTGATTCAGGATTTGAGAAGAAAAAAACGAGCTCTCAGTGCAGCCGTTTGTTTTATAGCTTTGACACTAATAATAAACTGACACCATTAACAAGATGTGGATGAGCTGCTAAGTGTTTGGGGGAGTGATGTTAACTGAACTAATAAGCTGAAGTCTTTGATTTTATAATACTCGTGCTAATGCTATGGACTCCCCAGCTTTGATTCATTGTAGATATGTTCGTCAGTAAATTGTGCCAAATAATGAAAGCTTTCCAAAAAGTTTGGATTATTAAAGTAAAATAAATCTTATTTCACTAACTTTTAACGAAGCTTTTGATTTGCCTTAGTAGAAGCAGCTGTCAGATCGTCTGTTAGGTTTTATATTTCATCTGTATGTTCAGTTTTTGGGGGATTTGAGCAAATTTCATTGTCATTGTTTTCAAGGGAACTGTGAGAAAACCCTGGAGGGAAGCACGAGTAGAGCATCATTTAAATGAGTTCATCTAATAATACAATCAAAAGAAACAAACAAAGAAAACAAAAATACTTGGAAAAAAAACCAAATCAGTTGATATTACCACCATAAACTGAAAGTGAAGTAAAATGTGCTTTTAACTGATAGAGCCCAAAGTAAAAGAACAAAAAATAAACCAAGGCCAAAATCTAATCAGAACTTAACAAAGGCAAAATGCAAAAACAAAAATTTAAAATACATAACATCAAAAACAAAACAAAACAAAAAAGTAATAAAAGAAAGGATTATCAATAAACTGGGAGCTGTTTTATTATCACACTGGGAAATGCTGTACGTGTTTTAATGAAAGAATACAGAGAAGGATAAATAACTTGGGGTTAAAATTGGTTAATTTAGTTACATTAAACATAGCATGGAAGTCAAAACTGGAACACTGAACATATCAAGAACGCAAGAACAAAAAGGGGACAAATAAAAAGAAATGACAATTGACTGAAAAGTACAGAAAGAGTTCAGGAACATCAAAGAAAACTGCATGAACAAAGACTCACAATGTAACAAAATAAAGATGTGAGGATTCAGACAAACAAATGGAAGCAACAAAGAAGTAAGAGCAGACTGATTCTCACAGTGGAGTCACAACAATCAGTCTAGGACTACACATTTACTTGGTTTCTCACTGTTTAATGGGCTGTTGTATTTACCAGAAGAGTTACACTGTAACTGCCTGTCTCTTTGTTCATATGGAATTAACTGTGTGTAAAATATATATATCACTAAAAATGGGCTTTTTCACCACTTTACTCAGTACAGTTATATAACCGATTAACACAAAGATCAAATTAGACAGAAACTCAGTGCATCTGGACATGTAGATGGGGTTAGGATGACCTGCTCAAGTTCAAACTGATCATTAAAATGGTAAAGAAAGTGATTTAAGAGACTGTGAATACAGCATGGTTCTTGGTGATTGGTGAGCTTGTCTAGTTTAGAAACCTCTTTATTAATTTTACTCCTTTAAGCTGATAGAAGGTAAAGGCAACTCAAACAACCACCTGTTACAACCAAGTTATGCAGTTATGCTGTCTATAGCAGTGGGTGCCACTCCTGTCCACTAAAAACAAGAAGCTGAGGCTAGTTTGCATTGGCTCACCAAAAGTAGACAGTAGAAGTTTGGTCACCACTACCCTGAGGTTTTGTGAGGATTTTTGTAAGGATGTAACCTGTCCTTACACACCATGTCACAAAGCTCAAATCATACCGGTTTCTTGAACAAGACAATGGATTCATTGTGCTCAATAGGTCTCCACAGTCACCAGATCTCTTGGATTTGGTGAAAATGGAGACATGGAATCCAGAGTAGCTAAAAGTTATAATGTCAACGTGGACCAAAATATTTGAAGATTGTGTCAAAGATTTAACAAGTTGCTGAGAACAAAGGATTAACATGGTTCTAAAGGCAAAAGTTACTAGAAAGGCTTACCCGAGTGTACATAGAAAGTGCAGTGTCTATACTGTGTTTCACATTTTTGCCATAGGTGAAGGTGACTAGATCATACTTCTGCTAGCAAGAGAACCATTAGTAAGAGAAAAACTTGTTTTCACCTGTGTTTCCGACTGTTAGCCTTTACAGAAAATAATCTCATGTAGGCAGTGCTTCAAACCGGGGGACTTTTAAATTCATGAATTAATTTCGGGATTTTGAATCCTCTGAATTATTATTGTTTCAATGAGAAACTGAGTCATCATAGTTCCTCCACACCTCACATCTTCAAAACATGGGCTGACTAAACCATATAAACTTTTATCTGGTTGCCATTAGTGATGGGATTTCCGGCTCTTTTTAGAGAACCGGCTCTTTTGGCTCGGCTCACTAAAAAGAGTCGGCTCTTTCGGCTCCGAACCGGCTCTTCAGGTTGTTTTGTTGCTTTAATTAATTTATTATTAACAACAATATAAAATTATGCACAAAAGAAATTACTAATGTAAAAAAAAGTGGTTTTATTTATATATGTTTATATATAAATATTTATGGTGGCCCCTAGAGACAAAGCACGTACAAACTCCAAAAAGCACGTACAAATTCCAAAACACATTTCTAGAGTTAACTGAACTTCCAAAACAGAGCTACCTAGATCACTTAAATTACCCAATTGAAAGCATATGTGTATTGTTTCTGTATTTAAACACAAGACCTCATATATATTCAAATAATTAAAAAAAAACATGTTCATTTACCTGTTACTACCACACACCAAATCCGGTCGTTGGTACTTGCTGACTTGTGTAGCCACTACGTAACAAAAGCTCAACACTGCCCCCTAGCATCCTGGAGCACTTCTGTTGTGTTTTGTATGTGCTTTGTCTGTAGGGGCCACAGTAAATATACTTTTATTTATTTACTCCACATAAAATGTAATAAATAAATCATATAATACAAAAACCAACTATTCACAGTTCAACTTTTAACTATTTACATTTTCAGCTTTTTCCTTTTAAACAAATTTAAAATGAAACAACACAAAACACTGCAAACCACAACACAATTAAATATAAATTAAAATATGAAAACAAAAAGAAGATGCACATTCTCTGTCATATGGGCCTGCATGAATAAACTTTCTGAATCCTTTATCATCTGCAACTGAAAATAGTTGTGGATGATTACTATTCCCTTTCTAATGTGACGTTGTTGTCCCTGGCTCTCTTTCTCTCTCTCTCCCTCCCGCTCTGTTCCTGTGCTCCTGCGAGTGTAACTACCGCCCCTCCCCCCTCTGCCCAGCGCAAAGCACAAGGATCGCATGCAGAGTGAAGCGGAAAAAAGTGCGAGAGAGGGTGAGAGAAAGAAAAAAAAAAAATCCCCCACGGCTCGCGATAAGGAGCCGGCTCGCGTCGTTCACGTCAAAGATCCGGCTCTAAGAGCCATTTCGTTCGCGACCGACACATCACTAGTTGCCATTATTAACACTTGCATGTTTTGGGTTGTTCTGTCGAGTCTCTGGAGTCGGTGCTTTGAGTGACTGATTATTTCATCTCCTGTTTCCTTTCAAGACACTGCCTTGATCATTTTGGCTGCTGTCAAAAATCACTTCTCTTACAGTTTCCTATTTGAATCTCAGCGGCGCTCCACATTAGTGTACCATCACTGTACAGTTTTCTGGGAAAAAACAACAACCCTGCACAGGTATAGACCTTAATGGATTTCAAAGGGTTTTTTTTCTTACCTGTATTATTTCATTTTCAAGCTACAGAGGTAACCGAGCGCAGCAGGAATGCTTGTCGCTATAAAATGAAATGTCACACTGTGGCATCAAAAGAGATTTGGACATCTACAAAAATCTAAGAAAGATCAGAAGTCTGAAGAACATGCAGTGAGCTGTGTGACACAGTCACCACACAGGTACAAGAAGTCATTAAAAGAGCAATCGTGTTCCGTGTCACAGGGATGAGTGCGCGCACACACACGCACACACACACACACACACACACACACACACACACACACACACACACACACACACAGAGGAAGTTATAATGAGGGCAGGAGGATGTGTTTGCAGAAAACCCCCACTAACACACATGCTGCAAAGTGGGGCACACATGTAAATGCCTAAGAACTATTTACATTTTGGCTACGCCACATGACCACCACCATGTCATTCATATGCTTGCACACAGGCACTGATGCATGGCGGTTTTTGAAATGCAGCCTCCAGCTATGAGACGGGAATACGAGTCAGACATCGCTGAAAACTGTGAACAGAGTTTAACCCCCTACTGTTAATAGAGAGAAAGCCAAAGAAATAGAAACTTTGCTCCAGCTGGGAGAGGTGAGAAAGTGAAACAAGAACTCAAACTCCGGGAAGGGGAAATAAAATGAAGAAAATTAGAAAGAAGGAAAGTTGCAGGCAGTGTCTGACAGGTGTGATGTCATTGATTGAGAGAAATGAATGGAAAAAGAAGAAGAGGCACAGAAAGAGAGAGAGGGCCAAAGGGAGTAGGTGTTCCTTTGGCGGCAAATATTTCTCACGAACACGCACACACCTACAGTACACACACATGCATGCAAGACCACTTAAAGACACATTCAAACCTAAGGTCATTCTGACACCCAGCGAGGTGTTATTTTGGCATCTAAATCTTGGTCAGAGAAAAGAGATAAAAAGATTAAGGTCACATTTGTCCCTCCCTCAGGTGTTTTAGAGGGAAAAGATACAGTAAGACCCATTCAGACATGTATTCTTTTCTGTTAATCTGAGGGAATCTGAGTGTGTCGCCTTCATGTTTGAATGCACCCTGATCACGCTTCCTCACAAGCCAGGTTGGGAGTCTTACTATCTGGGTTAAACCCAGTCACAGGGCAAGAACAGCAGCAAAAAACTGAATATCTGGGGACTCCTCTGAATGACTGAAAACTGTTTTCAAAATATTATATATCAGCGATATCATTATTATCATTATTTACCAATTACCATCAAATCGTTAAAATCAATGACAAATCAATACAAGCTACTGTGCAAAGTCTTTATGAAAGTCTTTCAAAGTTTTGCTTTGGAGACTGGGTGTCAAGTGTTAGCTGAAAACTTGTCATATCACATAAATTCTGACCAGGAAAGTGGACAGATGGACTACAGTATTTGAAAGCAAATGTTCTCTGTGGCTATCAAGAAGCCATTCTTAAGGAAGGGAACCAATAAGAGAGTGGAACAGTATGCCAAGTTAAAGACAAACTGAACTGGCAACCAGCAGAGACTAGTCTTATGGATTAACAATACAAATTAGATTTTTCTGGCTCAAAAAACACCTGCATTCATATGTACATCAAAACTGATGTACTGTGACAGCGGCCACAGGCCGATAACAAAACTGGACTCAAACACACTCAAGATCCACAACAGAGACGGTATGTCCATTTAACAGTTTTTTATTGAGAAAATAGCTCAACAGCAAAGTGGTGGGTGAAGGACTCTTAGGAAGGGTGAGTATGACTGATATTGCTTACTGGTAGCCAGGATGAGCTTGGCTTTGAAGGAGAGAATCCGGGTGAGTAATGGCAAAGACTGGCTGACCTGAGTTCCCCTGTGTCCGAGATGGTGAGAGATAGCTGAAGGGCAGGCAGGCAGTTATTTGTATTTTCCAGAATGTAGAGGTAATCTGAGCTGAGGTTGAAGGTAAGTGGCAAGGAAGGTCCAAGGGAACTGTGGCACAGGAGTGTCTGAGTGGAGATTAAATCCTCAACCTGATTACCCAGAATCAGCTTCAGGTGTGCAGGACTGCAGGATAGATGATGGCTCCGCCCAGGGGTGGAGACCAAGGGAACTCAGGTGCCTGGTGGAATTTTCCCGTCATACCTCCAGATGTATATATGCAGTATAGTAGTGTCATATTTTGATCCACCATACAATATCATCTGGAAAGCATCTGATTGGCAGCAGCTCCATTTTTTTGGGATGAAAATGTTTCCAAACATACTTCCAATGCAGTAAAAGCACACTTAGACAGAAGAGCAATGGAACACTATAAACGATGGACTGGCCTCCCCAGAGCCCAGAACTTAACATTATTGAAGCAGTGTGGGATCAGGTTGATAGGGAAGAGAGCAAAAGGAGGCAACATCCAAAGAAGAGCTTTGAATGTCCTTCAAGAAGCCATGAGAGCTATTCCTGAAAACCAGATCTGTAATTAATATAAGATTTTTTTTCTCCCCATGATGGAGCAAAACAGTTTGACTTGTTTTAAAACTCAACAATTTTTGGATGCTAAATGTTGTAACTATTGTTTTAGTTTAGTTAGTGCAATCTTAGCTTCTTTTCAACGTGCATTAATAAAGACAGGTTTATGTTAAGGCTCACAATATAACATCCACCCACTGAATGCAGCTGTGATTTAACAGGTCAAACAAGTTCCTCCTGCTGGAGGAAAATCACCAGTTACCACTAGATACCAAAGCACTCACATGTATGCTTTTGTTCTTTCGCCAGAATCACTCCCGGGATGTGTAATTTAACACAAAATTTATTTTGATATGAAATGTCATTACTAAGAGAACCATTTAAACCATTTAAAAGGGCAGCCTCAACACCCACTACATCAGTTTAGCTTCTGTATGCCTGAGGCTAAATGAGATTGTCAAACTGGAGGCAGATTGTGGCCACATATTGTTGGAGTTAAGAGGCCAGCAGCCACAGATGATATGGGAGGTGGTGCGTGGCAGCAAATGAAAGAGGCAAAATCACAGCCGAAGGGCTGAAAAAGTGACAACACTGTAGCATTTTTACATTTTAAGCAGCTTTCATATATTCACATTGTTTATGCTAATTTTACTTGTTATAACAAAACATGTTAAAAGGAGGGCTGCTACTACATAAAATCATGGCTGTAATCACAAATATGCATAATATTGTTTCAGTTTAGAGAAATGTGTTTTTCCTTTCTTTCCTTTTTTACATATCTTACATGACCGACACATTTTACATATCATCCAAATCTGGGAAAGATCAGTACGAACTTTTTCTTTTCCTTTATTTTACACTTCGTTTTTTAGTTCCCATCCTTCCACCAGCTCTTTATCTGCTCTAAGCAACTGTCGTCTGACTACTGGAGGTATTGTGTAGCTTGTCATTGAAAACAACAATAAACAGAAGCAATAATGTTGATGATAAGACACATGAAGCACTTTAGTTCAACATATTCTGTGTTGAGAATAAGTAGAACGCATATGAATGTTTGTCATTGTGTAATAACATGATAAACTTACATGTGCTGTTTGGAAAACTGTTGGAGAAACTACTGGGTTTTTTTTTTGTTTTTTGTTTTTTACAGGATTATTGTTTGTATCTGCAGATATGGCTTTTAAACATCAAGCTGTATAACATTTCAGCTTAAATTTAGGCTGAGGCTCAAAAGAACTTTTATCAGAAGAACCCTCTTTGACATGAATATCTGTCACTGTACGTCTGTGTTTCTTGGTGAAAACTCTAAAGTTAAGCGTGCATGTTTGAGTGAACAACGTAATCACTAAAAACTGTGAAGAATTTTAATCTAGATACGAATTCTCAGGCACGAGGGCTGCATTTGAAGGCACGAGTAGTGAGTAGTCCTAGCAGAGAGTCAGAGACGGAGCAGACTGAGTTAAAAATGGAAGCTGTTCATTCCTGTGAGACCTCATATACTGTATGTGCGTGTAGTCATCCATGGTATCAGTGTGAAGTACACCTCTACAGATCCATTAGAGAACTGAGGACTATATTTTAAACCTCTCTTGCATACAGTATATGGTCAGCACTGAGAGTGTGTACTCATATACATATAGGTTATCAGTGAGTGCGCTTACAGCTGCAAGCTAGTCCTACTCGCTGCCCTTACACAGCATCCTTCACAAGCAAAAACACTGATATAAAACACAACACATTACATAATAATTCAATGTGATGAACAAACTTGAGTGGAAAATGTTGGGATCAATAAACAAAAATGGGGCAAAAGCTCAGCAGTCGAACTTACATACACGTTAGGCCAACTTTAACTCTAAAGCTACAAACAAATATCACTGACAATGGCTGACATCATGGCAAACTCGACTGATTGTTAATGTTTTCATGAAAATATTAACATATTGCATTTTAACTAACATTACATTACAATCTGTTCAGAACAAATACAAAGTATTTCTACAGCATCATTACACACAGTTTCTATGCAAACCAGCAGAATGTTGTGCCATGCACCTCGAAGAGTGGTTAAGTCGCATCAGTTTGAGTGGTAACGTGTTTCAACTTAGGCAACAAATGCTTTTGACACCTCATCAGCTGACCTTCTCCTACACTGCCTCCTATGCTCCTGTACTGTAGGTGACAGAAATAGAAGACTAGTGTATTGGAGAGACGTGTGAACAGCTGGAGGTGTATTAATAAACTTTTTATGCAAAGACTGAACAGAAAAATAAGAGGGCTTGGAGAAAATTAATCAAAGTCACCTAGAACTTCATAAGTAAGTAATAAAAGTATCATAGTGTTAGTTTCATCTATTGGAAGCTGATGTTGGGGGTGAATGATCCAAGTACATTCCAACAACTGAAATCCATACTTTAGAGATCCATTACTGTAATCTTTGGATGAAGTTAGCATGTTTCTTGATATTGAGTCTAGGACTTCATAGAAGCTTTTTATGTTAATGTTGAATTGAAAAATGTATGTATGTTAATATGTTTTCAGATTACGTCTCATAGTGCTTCTCTGTCTGCTCATATTTCTCCCACAAAAATGCAAATGTGGAACAAACAACAGCATGACAAGAGCAACAAGAGCATCAACAGCCAAGCAAATTTACAAATGTATGCACTGTAATAATTGTATTGGAAACAGAAGACTCTCTGAATGACAGCTGGTTTGTTCTAAATAAAAGACTAGACTGTATTGATTTCTGAAAAACACTTGATAAAGTATGAAGTTAGACAAAAGCACAGCCATGGGCTAATGTTGCACGTCTGTTGCATTCAATTATACTACAGCCAGTGGATATTTATTCTGAGCATCTTCCAGAAAAACCTCTAATACCCCGCCTGCTTCAGCGTATCAGCCAGTGTTGTGTGCAGAGTTGGCAGTTTTCTATACAAAACCAATACGATGCCTTTAAGAGACCAAGCTGTAGGAAGTAAGTTATTAGCAGTGTGTACAGGGTTGGAGGAAGAATTGTCTTTTATTTGGAGTCCAGTGACTGATGGAGCTCCTGCAAAAATAACTGATTTATATAGATTTTTTTATACGGATACTGAAAGGAAGAAGGCTGATAATTTGTCATTATTACCAGAGCTTGTCTGCAAGCCAGAATGTGTTGGCATCCATGTAAAGGTACAATCAGACACTTAATGGACACAGCTAAGAGACAGGAAGATATGCTGGGAAGTATTGAACAGTATTTTGATGTCTTTACATATCTTACAACCTCAACTTGGATCACACAGGCAGAGAGTGGAAGGTGGGTGGAGAAATTACACTACTCAAGATTCAATGTTGCTACTCAAAGTGTAGCAACACACTAACAAGTGGCTAAAAAAAACTTTAACGTTGGATTCAATTGGCTGTTTTGTGCTAATAATTTTAAAAATCCTGTTCAATTTTACCACAGTACAATGCACTCACCACAGCTAATTTGTATCCCTACTTTATTTCACTTAGGGAAGCAAAGTGCTCTGTGTGGAGGTAACCTAATTCATCTGCAGTTTAACATATGCCAGTAGCTTATCCCTCTCACACACACACACACACACACACATATGCGCACAGCACCAGTAAAAGATAAATTGGATGCATATAAATTTATGGGGAAGACAATAAGTCTTTGTTTCACAATATTCTGGCATGGACTACACATGCACACAAATACCCACAGAGCAGCATTAAAGCCCCGATGCTTGCGCGCGCGCGCGCACACACACACACACACACACACACACACACATATATACATCCACATGTACGCAGAATGATTTGTCTACTGCCAGATTCACGTTCAAAGTTAATTTGTTACAAGGGAAATCCCGATCCCTAATGCGCGTGTTTGTCTGATTTAAACATTTTATTGATGCGTTTCAAGGCAACCTCTGACCTCAAACTTCCCCACATATGCAACGTGTGTTTTTCAAAATTAAAACTGCAATTGCATGTGTTTTAACAGTAGTAGTACAACTCTTGTTACTGGCATTTTAAAGTTGGATTTAATTTACTCTTTGCTACCATGGCAATTTCATGGAACTGTGTAAGGACAAGCTAGTGGAAAGAAATCAACACGTTCCTCAAAACATAATCAGGAATAAGAGGATGTGTAGCTAAAAATGAGAGTGGCTCATCTGCTCAACACGTTGTAACAGACGTTTGAGTCACGCATGTTTTTGTGCAAATTTAACCTTCTTTAAATTTGCAGTTGTTGATCAGATGTTTCCATGGTAGTCACAAGCATTCAAACACTCAAAGCAGATGTTTAAATTTAGGTCATTGGTGAGCTGCTCTACTCATATTTCATAAAGAAGTAATAGCTCCAGAGAGTTCAGGGTGTAAAATTTAAGCAGCTATATAATTAGCATGCAAGCAGCACATCTTTAGGGATGGGCTCGTCTGATGGCTTTTCTGCCAATTTGGAGCAGCCTGAGAAATCTCAACATCTCTTGGATGGATTAATATGAAGTCCTGTACAGACGTTCATGGTCTCCGGATGATTTATCTTAATGGCTGAAGCCTTTGTCCTTTCGTCCAGCAGGCAATTTAGCAAAAGGAAGACAAATTTAAGTCTAAACATGTAGATGGATTGGAAAAAGATGGCGACTGTCACAGTTATTTATTTCACCTTAGTGATCAATTCTGGTCACTTTCCTGTTTCCCTAAATGCTTTTTCAAGTTCCACCATGAGAAACAGTCACGTTTCCTTGAATTGTAAATACCATGATCTGCTCCTTAATATTTAGGATGTTAACCCTTGTGGTGTCCTCGGATCAAAAATGGTCCCTAGGTGAATGACAAACAAGCATATGGGAATCCCGAGGACACCACAAATTAAGCAAGAGCACGAGGTTGTTAGGCAGCCATACAATACATACAACTGGATATACATTTGTCAGCATACACAATCCAGGGACTGTGATGTCATTATTGTACACCTCTACCATTGGATAATACCACAGTCACATGCCACTTAGAATAAAATTTCTTTTTTTTTTTATTCTCTAGCTTGAATAAAATGCTTCAAAGGATGCAGGACATGGGTAACTATCTACTAACACACATTTTACATTTTGTTTCTCTTCTATTTACCTTTTTAAAATTTTGTTTTGTATTGAGCTATATTATAATGCTGTATGTGATTACACCACATTAGATTTTTGTTCAGCAGTTTTCTGTCTAGCAGTAGTTAGCAGACATTTACCATTTTATCTGTTTATCTGTCCATCCATATTTTCAAATGATCTAATTCAGGGCCACGGGGACGCAGCTGCCATGGGGTGAGAGGCGGGGTAGACCCTAGTCAAGTCTATGAGCAAGTCTGAGGCTAAAGGCTAACAAAGAGGGACAGACAACCATTCATATTTATATTTACACCTACATCCAATTTAGAATAAGAAATTAACCAAACCCTGTGAATGTCTTTAGACTGGAAGTACTCAGAGTAAGCCCACACAGATAAGCTCCATACAGAAAGGCCCCAGGCTGGATTCAAATCCCGGGTCTTCTTGCTGTGAGGTGATCATGCTAGTTTTTCTCTTTTGTTCCATTATTCATGTGGCCTTTATAACTCAAACTGAGATTTATATATTTGTAGGACTTCTTTTTCCATTCAGTTATAGCATCACCAGAATTTGTAGGTAAGAATTCTGACCATAATTATTAACCTTACAGCGTATACTGAACTATCAGCTTGTTAGAACTGTTAATGTGAGCCTGCTAGTACCCAACTCAAAGCACTGCTGTGCAACTTAACAGCAGCACTAGCATGGCTCAAGACCTGAATTTGAATGTTATTTACTTTTTGTCACAAATTAAGAGAAAAACAAGACACAACATGACCGCTGCTTTTCTGAATAGGGCTATCCGTTCATCTCTATCATATTATGTGCATTAATACTGGTATTAAATATGATGTGATATAAAATTGTCACGGCAAAACATCAGTGATATACTGATGCCATGCATTGGGTTAGACAGCCAGCGATGGCCATGTCAGGCAGTGATGATCATTTACAGTAGTACAAAGAGAGCTCTGTCATTTACCCTACAATGCTTTGCAAAATATAGAAGAAAAAATATTTTCCTGCTAAAGATGGAAAATACCAACTTGTTTCATAACTTGAGGCACAAGCACACCATCGAGTATAACCAGGCCATGAAGGCAGTGGAAGGAGGGGACAGTAGCAGCTGGTGATGTGGGATGCAGAACTAAACAAATGACTCCACTGAGCATCGCTGGAACACTCGTTAGTTGAACTCCATATGACAGGAAGAGGAAGCGATAAATGAAAATTACTGATGCAGTTACATGGTGGAAAAGCAGGCCTTTAAGCAGCTGGTTAAAAATACTCAACCCAAGTTACAATATCCCATTTTGAAAATATGTTTCACTTTTACTGTGCAGGCTCCTGGTGAAGTCATTATTGTTGTTAAAGTGTTACGCAGCTATGTTATAGCTTTACTTCAAATTCCTGGGGAAAATACAGCCCAGGTTACTTGTGTGCTGTGACTTGTGCTGTGTCACTGGATATATTGCTGTGTCACTACTATTGCACCCTATTGCCACTTCTGCTGGCCTCTCAGCAGCATTGTGACAACAGAGTCACACTTTGAATTAGGTGATCTGTCATCAGTGACAGTAGCTCATTGGAAAAGAAGGCTGGGAAATGTCCTTGATTTTGTTTGCACTAATAAATGCTGCTGTCTGCACGTTGCAATCACAGATAACATGTTGTTTAGTATTATTTATTCCTATATTGTCAGAAATGTTATTTTCCAAATTTCCATGAGATATTGTGATACAACTTTAGAGCCCTATCACCCACCTTTTTTTCACAGTGGTTTTGTTTTTCTGCCTTAAAATTCCCTTAAATCATAAATAAGGCATAACTGGAATGATATGATTGCATGCACTTTATGTACATCTAGTGGCAGCAAGAGGTGATTTGTGTGTGTGTGTGTGTGTGTGTGTGTGTGTGTGTGTGTGTGTGTGTGTGTGTGTTCATTGCATCTGAAGTTGTAAACATAAACAGGGAACCTGCCAAAAAAGAACTTCATTACAAAAAACAGTCTGGGTGGGGAGGTCAAAACATTGCTAATATCTCAAAAAACTGCTTTAAAAGTTGCTATTTAGTTTCTGCTTGAAGTCACAGAAGTGAAAAAATGATCCTTTCCAAGTTTTCTTGGAAGTTTTTTTTCTTTTTCACAGAATAAAGAGTGCAGAGTGAGTCGTCGCTGCTAGTGGAAGCCAACTGCTTTGCTAACGTTCTATACGTTTTCAGCAGCCAACTTTTCCTGTGAAACCAAACACAAAGATACTTTTGGATCTGTGTGTGCGTGCATGTGTGTGTGTGTGTGTGTGAGTGCATGTTTGTGCGTTCTTTAATACTTTTTCAAAGGCTTCTGTGGCTGCATATTTGAGTGCTGGGGTGTGTAGCATATGAGTGTAAGTGTGCGTGCACGCTTGGACGCAGCATGGAAACAATGACGTCAGCTCAATTAGCTGTATCTCTTTGAAGTTTGTACCTATGGCACCCTTACACACGTGTGTGTTAAAGCATGGATATGGAGGTAACACACCGTGCAGTGAGAGAATTGCACAGTCAGGCAGGTGTGCGTTCCCTCTCACACTTTCACACACGCACAATGTGCGCTCAGTCACCCTCGGTTACATTTGGTCAGAGCTGAGTACATCTAACAGCCGAATGGAAGATTTTTTTGTGAGGTGTGTGTGCATGTGAGTGTGTTTGATTATGTCTGGTGTGAAACACAATGTTTGGCCCACGGCCTGGCAGATTTTAGCGGAAGCCTTGGATCCAGATCACACTCATGCTGGGAGTGAGAACAATTCTATGAGGACACACCCACACAAACACACATAGACTACACACATGCACATGTAACAGTGTGGGAGGAACACTTTTGTCTTTGTCTTACCCTTTCCTACTCATACCGCAAAGCATTGTCCTTCCTTCCTTCTTTCCTTCCTTCCTTGTCTCCAATTCAACTCTACTTTTTCATGCACATCTGTAAGACTAAATCCTTGGCCGATCTGAGAATATTAGAAGGAACCTTTGGTGTTAATTAAAATGAGGACTCAGGCTACACAGCAATTTAAAGAACTAACAAACTACCAGTGGTCATTATTATATCCCAGAGTATGCATCCAATTAAAAACAACCTCAATATACATACACATTCATTAGGTGAAAACAAACTTTGTATTTAAGCCACACATAAATTGGAAATTCTGCATTCAGACATTGCAGTTAAATGCCTGGAAAAGTCATGACAGAGAGAGGAAAATGGTTTCACGTGCCTGTGTCTGTAGGAGGAGGATATTCAATGACCACATCAACAGATAATTAAGCTCCTTAAGTGTTAGATGCCTTAGTCTTTGAAGACTGACTGCGTGGTTGCCACTTGGATAAAGCTTTGAAACATTAAGAGGGTTTATTTGAAAATACTGGTGCACATGCATCTTCATGCATACCTTTGATTTCAGTCTCGCTGTACTCTAATGACTGGTACACTCCCGCTTGTGTCTTTTAAAACAGTGATTGATAGGATCTTGTGGTTTTTCCCATAGTGGTCCCAACAGTTTGCTACTGTGTTTTCTACAAGCTTCAGCATTGCATTAGTATGCACTTCAGTAAAACCCATTAGTACCGAGAAAATTTCCACTGAAAAATTCACAGATTGGCCTCTAAGGTCCATCTTTGTGTCAAAGTTTCATGCCAGGAATGTGCCAGGGAATGTCAGCCCATCTATTAGTTTGGTGCAGGTCTTTTTTACTTCTGTTTTTCTTTAAAACTTCTGTTGTTTTGGGCAATGCCAAAAAGAAAATGCTATCAGATATACAATGTGTGATTCAAATGTTTAGAGAACAGGTCTATAATAGTCAAAATCTTTACCTGATTTAAATTTGGCCAAACTCACATTAATTGTTATGGTCTCGGCAACACTATTGTGTCACTATCTAAAAGTTCTGTTATAACCACGTTCTCATGTTCTCTGCAGTGTCTCAGTTTTTTCAAGCACAAAGTACTTTCCACGGGAAGAATGACTGTCATTGCTGTATTCCTTTCAGTGGGTTGATTTAAGGCAGAGTTCTGCACTAACATTTAGATGTGTCTAGTAGAGAACATTCAAAGGTACTATAGTGAGTGCCAGTGTACCATCTTTCAGAGTACAATCGCAATGCACGAGTTTTGTGCCACAACATTTAAAAAATGTATATATCTTTTGTCGCTATCTGGGCCACTCACCAGATGTGCTTCATTGCAACTAGAAGATCACTATTTTGATACACTGGAAGAGATGCAGCACCCACTGCAAAGACACAAGTTCATGGGGACATAACAAGACTTCCACTAAGGGATCTACACCAGTCAGGATGTCCATCATAACCCCTGTCCACTGCTGAAAGCACCAACAGTGGACACATAAGCAGAACTGGACCATGGAACAATGGAAGAAGGTGAGCTGATCTGATGAATCATGCTTTCTTTTACATCACATGGAAGAGGGTGTGCATCTCTTACCTGGGGAACACCTGGCACACCTGGATAACATCTTGGTGCCAGATACAAAGCACATCTTCAGGGGTCTAGTGGAGTCCATGCCTCGATAGGTCAGGTCTGTGAGACCAACACAATATTAGACAGGTTCTCCTGTTATATCTGATCAGTGTGGGTTAGTTTTAGTCCATTATGTTGCTCCCCAATAAAATGACTGTAATGAGTCTTTAATGCTTTTAATGCCATGACAATGGATTATCGTGGCTTTTTTTTTTGCTCATGTTGGCCAGAGGCTCTATCATAATGATGCTGTCTGAAGAAAAACTGATTAACTTTTGTAGTTAGTCTTTCACCATGAGGTCCGTCCACTGACTTTCACAGTGGTTGCCAGGCTCTACACAACCTTTCCTGTCTTCCACACACAAGTTTTTTCCTTCAGTATACATCCAGGCAAGCATGTCAGTGTCTACATGTGTCTGTGTGTGTGCAGAATGAGCCGCCACTGTTAGTAGCAGCCAACTGCTTTGCTAATGTTCTATATGTTTTCTGCAGCCAACTTTTGCTGTGAAACCATACACAAAGACACGTTTGTATATGCGTGTGCGTGTCTGTGTGTGTGTAGAGCTGTCTTTTTCTTTGCAGACAGGTGCACCAATTATCTCTCCATCTCTTCTCTCTTTCTCTTCCTCAGTCTTCCTCTCTCGCTTTCTCCCTCTGCCGCTTCCTGCCCGATACCCTCTATTCACACCTGCTAATTATCCCTGCACGGCTATGGGTATGTGTGTTTGCATGTGCACATGCGTGATATTCTGCCTCCCGCTGAAGCGACCCTGTTGGGTCCAGCAGTAACAATATATCCACTGCCACATCCACACGTGCACGCGTGCATATACCAGATACATTTATTCTTCTGGTGTCACCGCAGGATCGATGCAAGATGTTAATTAGGAAAAGCTGTTTTCACACCACTGGTAGCTCGAAGCTCATACCCTCCTGATTGCAGCGCACAAACATTTACCAGCATATTCATTGCAAATTAAACAAGAGAAAACACTGCAAAGGGTCATGCCGCTCGCCACACGGTGACAAACATCTCTCAGTGAAGAAGTACATCAAAGACAGCCTGTTTGATTTCTCTAGAAAGGAGCGGCTTGATTCATTTGTTTTTGCAATGGGTTAGTATTTTCTGTCAGTTGTGGCTGGGGTCAGGTTCACACACTCTATATGTTATTCTTGATGGTGGGGTGTTTTGTGCCGGAGAAACAGAAAAACACCATCTGATGTTGTTCACTTTGTCACGAGCTGAGCAGATGGACAAACAGAACAGTCAACTAGTGCTTTTTCAGACACTTGAAATATCGAGCAAACAGACGTGGGTGACAAATTAAATACAAGCGCTGGATAAGTAAGGTAGAGAGGCGCAGAAGAAGCTACTTACAGCTGCTCCCTTACTCAATGAATGTAATTTAAAGATAACAAAACTGTTATCCTTTTATACAGATAACGGGGGAAACAGTTACAAGACCTCAAGCAAAAGAGTCGTGTGCTCAGACTGCGAGCGTGTACGAACTAACCAGCACCACCATTTTTAATGATTAAGTGTTTGCACCGTTGTGTGATGGCTGAAGGCATTTAGACGTGTTAAATATTGTGTATTATCTGTGCCTACACCTTCACTTTTTTTTACAACTATAAATAGTCACATATCTAAAGCTGAAGCAAGGCTTTTAATTCATCACCAGCTCCGCCTCCCGAAAAATCCTGCCAGTAGGTTGGAGCTTCTGTACAGGTGTTCACCTTCCCTCAAAAGGTTGTTTATCGATCCTTCCTTTTGGGTGGGAATTCATTTACAGCCCCACCCTCCTCCCATCCTCAAGTGCAGTTTCAGCATTATAATTAGAGGGTTTTGAATTAATTTCTGAGCACTGTCGTACAGCAGGTTGCCTGTACTGCAAAATAATGTCCCTGAAAGCATCTCTGTGCAGATACGGCTGCTAACAGGCTACTTGTGCTGTGCCGTTAGTACCAATAAATAAATCATTATTTTTTTAAGAGATGTATTCATTCAACAAAATAGAGTATTAAAGTTCTTGTATTGTGGGATTAGATTTGACTCATAGGAGAAATAAATGATAAATAAATGTGTTAGTGCTGCGACAGTCAGGTGACCTCTCCAGGCTGTACTCTGCCTCTTTCCCTAAGACAGCTGGGAATTGAATCTTGGATAAGTGAAAGAGAGTGGATGGATGCATTGTAACTGAGGAACAAATAGTTAATTCCCTAAAATAATTTAAAGAGAAAAGCTTCATCAGTCAGGGTGCTATCAGCGATCCAGGTTCAGGAGTGTGATATCTTTTAAGTAGGCAGAGTTAAACCGAATGTGACGGTCAGTTTGGAAGCTAAATGTCAGCGACTGAAAATGTGTTGAATGACATACAAAAACACACAGAAGTCAACTCTTCCCTCCATCTCTGAGGTGCCACCTTGTCCTCCTCATTAGATCATCACTGTCTTTTTCTCTCATTAAAGGTCACGGTGAATAAGAGCGGTTGGTAAATAAGTGTAGTCTTTGCTGGCAAATGCTTACAAGTCTGAATGTTTTCTGCAAAAAGAAGAAAGAAGGATTAGAAAAGTGGTGTGTGTGTGTTTGGGGCGGGGGGGTAATGAAATAAAAAAAAGATTGGCATTTTCATTTTCTTGCAGAGACATATGGGGGACAGAAAGACGCAATTACAGACAACAACCAGACTGTGTGTGTGTGCACGCAGACACACACACACCCTTAGTCACAGAGAGATATGGCATTTAGCAGCCATTGTCTTTTATAAGCAGAGTAAATCTAATTCATGGACTGGAGTGCGACGCCAAGCAATGTTAGTTTGTCATCCAAATGTCAGCTGTTGGAACACAGTATGCAAATTCTGAAGATCGGAAGGTAGACAGAAAGGCAGAAAGCAGTTTAAGTCTCTTAAGGTCTGTCCCACTCTCAGCTGGGGGTGGGGAAGGGAGGAAAATGAGGGGCTTGGTTACCGCAGTACACAGAGCCTCATGTTTATGTCCAACCCTTCCCAAACCCGGCGTGGAGCAGGAGGGCCAAAGAGCATCACAAATCAAACGTGCAGCGGCGGCAAGACGGAGAGACGGAGCGGGTCACAAATCAAACGCGCTCTATTGCGGGGACAGAGGGTCAGTGCACGTTACAAATCAAAGCAGCTCCGTCAGTGGGATGGCGGGTGAAACAAATCACGGTGACCCCATCTCGTCTGCCGCTTGTCCGAGTGTGACAAGGGAAAAAATAAAAAGTTGGGCCGTCGTTGAGCCTGACATTAAAAAGACAGAACGAGAGATCAAATGACTGACAGCGAGACTCGACTGTAGTGTGACTGCTGACACTAACAGAGAGGAAGAGCTCTCGCCTGTTAGTGTGTAGCGGCCTGTAGGTGCACAGACACACATGGTTAGTCTTGTTACCGTTATTACAGACATGTTTGTCATTTTCTGTGTATGGGCTGATGTCGGTGTGTGCACCTCCATGCGTGAGGTTGACTGTAATAGTATTCCAATTGGGGGGGCAGTCATGCAGAGCTGGCACATAACTATCTGGAGATTCTCAACCCAACAAGCTGTCGATTACCCAAAGAAAGCGTTTGTTGATTTTTACATGCGGATGAAATTCTTCCCCCCGCTTCCCTTTCTCGCTCACCCTTCACATTTCCCTCGAGGCTCAGTGTGTGTGTGTGTTTGAGAGTGTATTCACCTGTGAAATACCTTCTATGTACCCACCACCATGCTTGACATGCTGCAGAGATAGCACAGTCCTGCTGACCCCTTCATCCATGCTGGTTTGTGCTTCTCCAGCACACACAGAGAAGTTAAATCATTTTTATATGGAGACGGGGATCGTTAACAAGAATAAATCTTTCCTGAAAAGAAAAAATGTTAAAAAGGATGATAGAAAGTAGAAATAGCTGTAAAGTTCATGAATTTCAATTTTAGTCGTGGTAAATGTAGGAATCTTTGTTGACATAATGGACTGTAATTTTTCACTTGTCTTCAGCGGGACAAACGCAGGTGAATCAAATTTCAGTTTAACAATGGCCCTATTCCATCACATGTCTCACTGAGCCATAACAGATAGTGAACATACGCCAGGAACGAGGATTGCTGGCCTTAATGGAATCCATTAGATTTTAGTTCAATCATTTGAAGTGGAAATGCTCTATCGGACTGGAAGAACAGAGATCTAAAGGGGCCAAAATGGATACTCATATCCTACAACTATAAACTCTTCAAAAAAGAGGAAAGACAGACTAAAGTAGGAGATACAATTGTATATTTGGAAAGCAAAAATCATTATTATTACTTCATTGGGTAACCAAATAATAAGCTCACTTGCTGAATAGCTTGGTCTAAGTGCTCTGTTTTTAAAATATCGTATTGTAGAATAATAAGTGCCAAACCTTCAAGTTTGACCAGCAGACTGCTGAAATATGGCAGACAAATGGCAATGTTGGGTTGAAACAATATTTTTTTTTGTTTTGTTTTGTTGTTTTTGTGCAGATGTAACAGGTATTGTCCATGTGTGAGTACCACTAACATCTTTCTGGCCTTAATCCCGAAGCAGAACAAAATAATCCCACATGAAATGAATAAATGAAAGGGTAGGGATAACATGATGAGATTATCACGCTTACCAGTCTACTTTGAGTGGACCACCAGATGACCATATGTCCAAGAGTGTTGAGGCTTACCAGGTGCCTGTAAAGTTGACGGAAATTGTAACAGTGCAGATCTGATATCTAAGAAGGAATCGCTGAATGGACGTTTTCATTACTCCTATCTATAGAAAAGAAATGTGTGTGTGTGTGTGTGTGTGTGTGTGTGTGTCTTTGGTTTGGAGCCATGCCTTAACAAATCCCCCGTCATTACATCCAGTCAATACAGCAGATAATTGGGCCAAATCATATCCATATAAAAGCTTGAATCAGAATTGCTGCATCACTGACCCTAACCAGGGTGCTGGACTCTATTTTATTCTTTCTCTATTTATTTTTTATCTGTTTGTGACCCAAAAGAGAATTTTCTCATCTCCATGTTTGGGCATTTCAGTTTCATTCTAATCTACTATATATCTGACTGTGCACTGGACTCACTTATTTACATGGATCCAAATTAGTTTGAATGTAGTTCATGCTTTCTTTGAACACATTTTAAACGGTCTTTCAAAGCTAAGCTCATGCTGCTACTCAGATCTCAACCTAATAAGCGGTGACATGAATGTGGTGGAAATTAATTCAGCTCACTCCTCTTTTTAAGAACATTTACTCATCAGTTTTGTTTGAAATGCACCCTATTAGTACAAAGTCATAGTAAACAGAGTGAAGCTCGTGGAAGTTAAATGAGTTCGGGCTCTTGATGAGCACCAACTTTTGATTTATTTCCAAGCTGATTTTGTAGCAGAGCTTGGTGTTCTGTTCTATTGGAGAGTGCAGTTTAGTCCAAAACAAACAATCAGACTTTAACGGTGCAGTCAGTTAGTTTTTGAGGTTATTTAATAGAAAAAATATTATACTTATAAATATATGTGTTATTATTTAATAGTGTGTTTAATTACATCTTTCAAAAATGTATGCATTCTCATAAATGAATAATAAGTTACTAAAAGAAACATAGGAGCAGGTGTCAGTTTCTCCAAACTGCCATGTTCTCCCACCATGTTTCAATACAGTCACTGAGAAGGACGTCTCCCTTCTGACTAATGTAGTTTTATATTACTCACTATATGCAGCCAGATACGGGCATATATGTAGTACACCAAATGTGGAGGAGAAGTGATTTTGTAGGTGTTTTTGTCCATGGAGGGACATTGAAATTCATGCTTTCACCTTCATAAGCAAGATACAGTATGAAGGTTCATACCTATGTTTTATCATCGGAGAAGGAGTGCTCTTCACTAAAAAACAATGCAATGGAAAGGAAAGACACAACACGACCGGCATCTTAATAAGATGTCATTCTCTTCCTCCTCACATCCAGCCTCAACTCCTGAGCAGCAGTCAGGGCTCTAACACATGAAAACATGCATAAAACCAGCTAGTTATAATCTAACATTATAGCAGCTAATGTCTGGCTCAAGTGTCCTGAAAATCACACGTTTCCTCTGGTAAACAGTTTGATTAGATTCTGAGAGCATATAACAGCTTAGTCACTAAGTGTCAGAGTCAAATGTTAGATACACATCATAGGCAGTTTCACTAATGCTTGCTAACAGCAGCTAGCAGCGGCTAACAGCGGCAAAAACAGTAACAATTACCAACAGAAAACTTCAGAATGTCCTCAACAACTCATCTCAGCATTGTTGTCATCAGTCAGAAGTGAAACTCACTTCTGACTGATGACAACTCACTGACTCATGTTAGGCTCTTTCCACAAAGTTTTACAGCCTTTTCCATAAATAAAAGTGGATGCTTCTCCAACTACATAACAGGGAAATCTCTGAAGTGGATCGGGTCCAGAGTCTCTTTGTCCACCTGTAGTGAGTGTACTCAGCACAGTTTTTGAGGTGAATCTGGGGTAAAAATTGAAACTATTGCAAAATATCTAATTACTCACTAATTGAAAGTATCTGTCTTTTGTTTCCTGATTTATTACTAAGTGTTGATATTATTCAAATGTGTCATTTTTACACTAATAGTTGTAGAAACATGGGGCAGTAGAAATGTGGCCATGGCCTGTATGGAGTATAGTCTAAATGTAATGTTGTTGTTGTTTTGATTTTTTTTTTAATCTCCCTTGGCTAAATGAACAAGTTTGTCCAATATCTATTGATATTTAGCAGTGAAAATTTTGCACAGTGTAACTTTAAAAATAAATGTTAAATTGTAGAACACTTACAGCTGATCAGGTTCAGCTGCTAAAGAATTATGAAACTTTCAGTCAGTGTTGGGAAGGTTACTTTTAAAATGTATTCCACTACAGATTACAGATTACATGCCCCAAAATGTATTCTGTAACGTATTCCGTTACGTTACTCAATGAGAGTAACGTATTCTGAATACTTTGGATTACTTAATATATTATCATGCTTTTTACAACTACGTGAATGTACTATTGCTGTGTGATTTATTACTGTTACTGAACGTCCGCGGCTCCGAACCGTAGTAAAGGGACCTCTGGCTAATACGTGGGGTTCCGTGTTGGGCTCGTAGCCGAAAAATAGCTTTACTTTGTTATCTGGGTCAAGTTTTAGACAGAGAGAGGCGTTGAAAGGCTGCTCCAACGGAACTTATTGTTTCGGAGGAAAACACGAACACGGTGTACAGTCGAGTCTTAATAGCTTACTTACAACTGGGCTCGTCAGGCACTCTTCTTGGCTGCAGTGGTTATTATTATATTTACATGCTTCCAGCTCCCGTTTCTGCTTGGTGACAGCTCGGACTTTTCCACTCTCCCCTTTCTCCCTCCTCGCGCTCACAGACACATAACGGGTATGGCAGTCCATTCTCCCTGCAGCACGGACTACACTGCCCATGATGCTACATTCTTTAGAGCTATACCTGTAGCATTCTGCCTATTAGCTTAGCACAACAGCAACAACAAAAAGGCGCTCTCTCACCCAGGAAACACACAGAGAGAGCGCGTCACACTGTAACCATGGCAACCGTAACGCTGCCGCCTGGAACAACAGAACAAACAAAACCCAAACAGTCCTGACCCGCGACAATATGAAACAGGAAAATACCGCCGTGTAATCCATTTATTTCAACAAAGTAACTGTATTCTAAATACCACCTTTTTAAACGGTAACTGTAACGGAATACAGTTACTCATATTTTGTATTTTAAATACGTAACGGCGGTACATGTATTCCGTTACTCGCCAACACTGCTTTCAGTGTAGGAGCAAATAAAATATCTGCATTATCGCTGTTAAAAAACCCACTTAATTTGTCCTCAGTATAAAAATACTTATGCTTAATTTATAATTTATACCTTTAATTTGACATGTTTATGTATATTTAGCTGAAATATATAGATGGCAAAATTCACTACCAGGAACTTTGTGGAAGTGGTTTTGGGCTTTAGGAGCCAATTACTCAACCTTAAAAGAAACTTAGTAATGCTGCTTAGTTCAGCTGGTACTTATCAGCACAGGTCTTTAAACTGCAGCAAAATAAGCACAGAGAATAAACGGGCTCACTATGAGCAGGATAAATGCACTTTAATAGTTGTACCAACAGCAGTGTTAGTAATAACTAGAGGAGTATTTGCAATTTGTAAATCAGTAAAGCACATGTGAGCCATATTACATAACTCTGATGTAAGCGTCGTGCTCTGAACCTTCTTAAACTGCCTCTCATGGACAGATGGACACAAACGGCACATACCGGCCAACATCAGTCACAGTGAGGTGTACATGTGCACACGGTTAGCTGCCATGGCTAAACTTTTATTACTGAATACAGAGGGCCGCTATGCCTCTTACTCTTCTGCATTACACACCCAGTCCATCACTGAGTGCAATAAATAACATGTTCACCAATTGGGATATTATGCGCCTACTGTTAATTACTTTGTACCTGCAATATAAAGTTTGGACCGTTTAATTGAACTTACCGGGCATAATCTTAATGCCTCTTTCCTCCCATTCAGTCATTCATTCATCCATCTTCTAGTCACTTATCTTGGCCCGTGTGAAAACAGCAAGCAGAGCATAAAAACTGAGCTAGGAGACGTAAGCCCTCCAGCATATCCAGGGTCTGCCCTCAGCTGTTCCTGCCTGTAACACAAAACCGCCTATATGACTCCTCTCAACATGATGTAGCTGCGGCTCGATAACTAAGGTTCTCCCAAATTGCTGAGCTATTCAGCCTTTTCCACAGACCGTGACCAGCTGCCCCATGGAGTATCCTCATCCCTGCTGCTTGTTTCTGCCATCTGATTTGTTTATGATTACTAAAATCCTGTGTTCCACAGAAAAGTGTTGGAACTACAGATTCTAAATCCTCTCTTACCTTTTGTGTTTTGTGTGCGCAAAGACAAAGATGTGTCTGATGCTACAGTAAATATTCCATCCACCCATTTTTTTTTTCACTTATGCTAACCTCACTAATTGCATGTGCTTAAGAGTACCTGGTGAGAACCTGCAAACTACACACAGGAAGGTCCTGGCCAGATTTGAACCTATAGGACCTTGTTGATGTGACGCAGCAGTGCTAATCACTGCATCACTGTGCATGCTATGCAGCATTTAATACCAATGAAAGAAGAAAAATGCTATACTTGAACCATTAAGTTTAGCTTTTGTTTCTTAGTTGATCAGCATCACACTTTGCATAGAAGTCCAATCTTTAGAAAAGTTCATGATTTATTTTCTGAGGGCTAGGTGAAACTTGACTCTGGAGGTGATCAGAAGGAGTAGAGCTCAGAGGGAAAAACTTACTCTATCAAGAAACTACAAACTGTGCCTGTCAGTGCCTTTAGAGCTTACTAAGTAGTTCACTTATTCATTGTTCCTGCAAAGAGCTGCAGGTGCCAGTAACGTCTGTCAGCTTTGATTATACTGTGATATGAATATTGCCCTCTCACTAGTGGACAAAACATGATACATTTTCCAAAAGGAAATAGATATTGAGACTGCTATCTGCTGACTTGATTGAGTCAGATGAAAAGTACATTTAATTTGCTATATGGTGTGTACCATAAAGCTGTATGCAGTATGACAACTTAACAGTGGCAAATTCATGAAAGTTTAAATGAAGAGGGACTAATCTTTTACTTTTATACCTTTAGGATCAATAATTTGTGGTGACATTGTCATAAGAAATGAAAGAAATATGTGTACTATATTGCATAAAACAAACTATGGGTCAGACATCTGCTTACCTTCAGATTGGACAGGCTGCCTGTGACTTAATAAATGATGAGATATGACAAATAATACATGTACTGTAATTGTTGGCGTGAGATGACTGGCACAATATAAATGTGCTCATTATTCCTCAAGACACAGTTGTGATAGAGTTGAATTAGCATGTGCATCTCACCTCTCCCTGTGTGCTTCATCTTCCTGTTTCCATTCCTGTCCGCTTTTGTCTCTCCCTCCCTCCATCCCTTTATTTTACCACCACTCTACCTCACTCCCATCACTTCTTCTCAGCCCCTCTCTCTCATCCCTGCTGTTTGGTAAAGATGACTGAGTGTGAAGATATGATGAAATATTTCCTGTCATCATTATGAATTAGCCTTTGCACGAACCGGCACGCACACACTCCTGCAGATGTGCATACACGCATGTATGCACACACAGCAAGACCCATGTATCATATCAAGGTCTCTTGAGACAGTTTAACAGTGATGTCATTGATCTCAGCTGGCTATCATCACAGAAGCTGACACATACTGCAACAAAGCACAGCCAGGACACTTTCATGAGGCCATATCTGGGTTTAAGAATATATATTTGAGCTGAAGTGAAGAAACTGATGACTAATGCAAATGGCTTAAACACCTGCTGCATATACAGTGGCTTGCAAAAGTATTCGGAACCCTTGAACTTTCCCACATTTTGTCACATTACAGCCACAAACATGAATCAATTTTATTGGAATTCCACGTGAAAGACCAATACAAAGTGGTGTACACGTGAGAAGTGGAACGAAAATCAGACATGATTCCAAACATTTTTTACAAATAAATAACTGCAAAGTGGGGTGTGCGTAATTATTCAGCCCTCTTTGGTCTGAGTGCAGTCAGTTGCCCATAGACGTTGCCTGATGAGTGCTAATGACTAAATAGAGTGCACCTGTGTGTAATCTAATGTCAGTACAAATACAGCTGCTCTGTGACGGCCTCAGAGGTTGTCTAAGAGAATATTGGGAGCAACAACACCATGAAGTCCAAAGAACACACCAGACAGGTCAGGGATAAAGTTATTGAGAAATTTAAAGCAGGCTTAGGCTACAAAAAGAATTCCCAAGCCTTGAACATCCCACGGAGCACTGTTCAAGCCATCATTCAGAAATGGAAGGAGTATGGCACAACTGTAAACCTACCAAGACAAGGCCGTCCACCTAAACTCACAGGCCGAACAAGGAGAGCGCTGATCAGAAATGCAGCCAAGAGGCCCATGGTGACTCTGGACGAGCTGCAGAGATCTACAGCTCAGGTGGGGGAATCTGTCCATAGGACAACTATTAGTCGTGCACTGCACAAAGTTGGCCTTTATGGAAGAGTGGCAAGAAGAAAGCCATTGTTAACAGAAAACCATAAGAAGTCCCGTTTGCAGTTTGCCACAAGCCATGTGGGGGACACAGCAAACATGTGGAAGAAGGTGCTCTGGTCAGATGAGACCAAAATGGAACTTTTTGGCCAAAATGCAAAACGCTATGTGTGGCAGAAAACTAACACTGCACATCACTCTGAACACACCATCCCCACTGTCAAATATGGTGGTGGCAGCATCATGCTCTGGGGGTGCTTCTCTTCAGCAGGGACAGGGAAGCTGGTCAGAGTTGATGGGAAGATGGATGGAGCCAAATACAGGGCAATCTTGGAAGAAAACCTCTTGGAGTCTGCAAAAGACTTGAGACTGGGGCGGAGGTTCACCTTCCAGCAGGACAACGACCCTAAACATAAAGCCAGGGCAACAATGGAATGGTTTAAAACAAAACATATCCATGTGTTAGAATGGCCCAGTCAAAGTCCAGATCTAAATCCAATCCAGAATCTGTGGCAAGATCTGAAAACTGCTGTTCACAAACGCTGTCCATCTAATCTGACTGAGCTGGAGCTGTTTTGCAAAGAAGAATGGGCAAGGATTTCAGTCTGTAGATGTGCAAAGCTGGTAGAGACATACCCTAAAAGACTGGCAGCTGTAATTGCAGCAAAAGGTGGTTCTACAAAGTATTGACTCAGGGGGCTGAATAATTACGCACACCCCACTTTGCAGTTATTTATTTGTAAAAAATGTTTGGAATCATGTCTGATTTTCGTTCCACTTCTCACGTGTACACCACTTTGTATTGGTCTTTCACGTGGAATTCCAATAAAATTGATTCATGTTTGTGGCTGTAATGTGACAAAATGTGGAAAAGTTCAAGGGGGCCGAATACTTTTGCAAGCCACTGTATAAGCTATGGCTGACATGTAGTACAGAAGATGTATTTTTTTGTTTTTTCTGCAGGTTAGTCTTTTAAAAAAAAAAAAAAAAAAAGCAATTTATACTGTAGTACCTTTGTGCCATAGCTGGAAGAACTAGATAGCCTATCCCTACAGAGAGGTTCTAGCTCAGGAGGTGGAGCAGGTCATCTACTGTTTGGAAGGTTGGTGGTTCGATCCCTGGCTCCTCCAGTCCGTCTCCAACACGCTCTCATCCCAAAACGTAACATACAGTCAGGTCCATAAATATTGGGACATCGACACAATTCTAACATTTCTGGCTCTATACACCACCACAATGGATTCCAAATGAAACGAACAAGACATGCTTTAACTGCAGAGTGTCAGCTTTTATTTGAGGGTATTTACATCCAAATCAGGTGAACGGTGTAGGAATTACAACAGTTTGCAAATGTGCCTCCCACTTCGTAAGGGACCAAAAGTAATGGGACAGAATAACAACCATAAATCAAACATTCATTTTTTAATACTTGGTTGCAAATCCTTTACAGTCAATCACAGCCTGAAGTCTGGAACACATAGACATCACCAGACGCCGGGTTTCATCCCTGGTGATGCTCTGCCAGGCCTCTACTGCAACAGTCTTCAGTTCCTGCTTGTTCTTGGGGCATTTTCCCTTCAGTTTTGTCTTCAGCAAGTGAAATACATGCTCAATCGGATTCAGGTCAGGTGATTGACTTGGCCATTGCAAAACAGTCCACTTCTTTCCCTTCAAAAACTCTTTGGTTGCTTTTGCAGTATGCTTTGGGTTGTTGTCCACCTGCACTGTGAAGCGCCGTCCAATGAGTTTTGAAGCATTTGTCTGAATATGAGCAGATAATATTGCACGAAACACTTCAGAATTCATTGTGCTGCTTTTGTCAGCAGTCACATCATCAATAAATACAAGAGAACCAGTTCCACTGGCAGCCATACATGCCCACGCCATGACACTTCCACCCCAATGCTTCACTGATGAGGTGGTATGCTTAGGATCATGAGCAGTTCCTTTCCTTCTCCATACTCTTCTCTTCCCATCACTCTGGTACAAGTTGATGTTGGTCTCATCTGTCCATAGGATGTTGTTCCAGAACTGCGACGGCTTTTTCAGATGTTGTTTGGCAAACTCTAATCTGGCCTGCCTGTTTTTGGGGCTCACCAAAGGTTTACATCTTGTGGTGAACCCTCTGTATTCACACTAGTGGAGTCTTCTCTTGATTGTTGACTCTGACGCACATACACCTGCCTCCTAGAGAGTGTTCTTGATCTGGCCAACTGTTGTGAAGGGTGTTTTCTTCACCAGGGAAAGGATTCTTTGGTCATCCACCACAGTTGTGTCCCGTGGTCTTCCTAGTTTTTTGGTGTTGCTGAGTTCACCAGTGCGTTCCTTCTTTTTGGGAATGTTCTAAACAGTTGTTTTGGCCACGCCTAATGTTTTTGCAATCTCTCTGATGGGTTTGTTTTGTTTTTTCAGCCTAATGATGGCTTGCTTCACTGGTAGTGACAGCTCTTTGGATCTCATCCTGGCAGTTGACAGCAACAGGTTCAAAAAGCAAACAGCACACTTGAAATGAACTCTGGACCTTTTATTTGTTCATTGTAATTGGGGTAATGAGGGAATAACACACACCTGGCCATGGAACAGCTGAGAAGCCAATTGTCCCATTACTTTTGGTCCCTTAAGAAGTGGGAGGCACATATACAAACTGTCATAATTCCTATACTGTTCACCTGATTTGGATGTAAATACCCTCAAATAAAAGCTGACAGTCTGCAGTTAAAGCATGTCTTGTTCATTTCATTTGGAATCCATTGTGGTTGTGTATAGAGCCAAAAATGTTAGAATTGTGTCGATGTCCCAATATTTATGGACCTGACTGTATTACGCTATGTGACAAATCATCGGTATGTTACGCTTTCAGCCAATCAACACATCTCTATGTTATGCGTTCGGAAACATGAGAACCGTTTGGACTTAATCTACACATGTACATTTATTTTACTTTCTTATCATGAATTGCTTTTGAAAACACTATCTAACACGATTAAGGTTAAGGCTGGAATACACGTCTGGAACGTGTGTTACTGCCGAGAGCGTCATTCTATTGGATTCCATCCACAATCCGACGCATATCATAGGGATGTGGAAGGTTACCTTTCACGTTCTACTTGAATACAAATAATCTGAACATTTAAACTTTGAACCTTTCACTCTGTTTGTTCATACTTAAAATTTATAATTTAATCATTGAAGTTAAAAATGGAAAACAAAATTTGACACATAATCTGCTGCTAGAAAATAAATGCCTTTTAAAATATCAAAATATAATAAAACAGGTTTGATTAAATCTGGGAGTCTGTAATCATTTGCCCCTTAAGTGCAAACAGGCATGGATCGTTCGGATGGTTCAAGGTAACCTGGACAACAGTTAGTCTTCACAAGCCTAGGCATGTATCGTGTGTTACATGAAAATGATCTAGGCACTGTTATCTGTACAAGTTTCATGATGCTATTAACCAACAACTGGCAAATGAATAATACCAGATAGCACACAATAACACAATATAACAATAACACAATATTCTTATCTAAAAGCCTTAAACATCTCAGTACAGAATTTCAATGTGATTCTGGTTCGACGGTCAAGTCAAAGTAAAACATAGCTGAGACGTCTCCATAGCTGACACAGGGAAGCGGGCTACTTCAGAACCCTCTAAAAGAGTAATACACTCTGACTCGTACCATCTGCTGCTGTCTACCATCCCTCCGCCAAAGCTGAGCACACTGCAATGAAGGAAAGTGGAGCAACTCAAGAGAAAAGCAATGGTCATGATTGAGAAAATGTCTTTCTGGTTACTATACTGTTATTTTACTTCAGTGCTGAGCAATGCTCCTCTCATTTCCAAATGAAGAGGCTGTGTTGTGTTATCCTTAAATATAGATGAGAAAAAAAACTATAATAGCCTCACAAATCAATATTATTTTGTTATTTTGGAGAATAGATGGATATATTAATATGGATCCCGAACAGAACTGGACACAAATCCAGCTACAGGCAGAGGCAGATTCTTTATAAACTCCAAAGGAAAAACTCAAATTATTCAGGCCACTCTAAAGGCTGGCTCTAAAAGCCACAACACAATAGCTCATTCACTCATGCATGCTTTGTTAGCCACAACATGCAATGCCTTTGGCATGCAACAACTGCTGCACTGCAATACACACAGTTGTGATTTTGAAGCAGAAGCCTTAGTTTTTGACAAGAAAACAGGATCTTGTCATGCAACGTCTGGGCATTTGCTTGGGGTCAATTGAGTTTAGACCGGAAATAGATGGAAGTAATAAAAAAATGGGAATAATAAATGCTTTGTTTTGTGTGATTAGAACTTCTTTTGCGCTGAGCGTTGACTTAAATGTTAAATCTAGAGCTCTTGAGGCAAAGTGATACAAACCTGCTGCATTGTAAATTAGATTGTTAACTGTAATGTCATTTCGGGTGGTTACTATGCAGTCCTCTTTGTCTTCCTAACCAAGTCAACATGAGAGAAATGTCTACATTTGCAAAGTAGCAAAAAATATACTACATGAATGACTAATAATAAATGAGTAATATGTGAATAAGTCAATAATGTGGAAATTAAACAGGGCTTTTGTTTAAGCACTGACAGACTGTTAACTTCAGTGTTAGCAGCAAGTATGACTGAAATAAATCCCATTTCTTTTTATAGATATATGTTCTGTTTCAACACTTTCTAAAACTCTAAATACATTTCTCTGTTAGTTATGGACAAACCCATATTCATTGCAAATGATATAATATCATTACATAACAAAGCTTTCCCATAGGACAGTAGCACATAGAGGAAGTCTATACTTTCTCTGCAGGTGTTGTGTACTACTTTCAACATGACCTGACAATTGGTTCTTATCACATATACGGTCTTATGTTACAATATTTTATGAAGTCACACCATTTACAGTCTTTAACCGAGTGAGTTCACTGACCTACACATGGACTATTAGCCTCTACAGAAGAAATGTCAGAATTTCTAACCTCAGGCATACAACAGAGCAACAATTGTCACACTATTCATTGGATAAACATTGTCCTTTGCATGTATCCATATACTGAACTTTTTTGAAGACATATTTCTGACAAAATTTCCTTCCTATACTTGTACAGTTTTATGAAAATGGGCATCTTTCAACACATCTTTTCTAAACAGCTGCTCAACACTGGTAGGATCTCATGTGATGTTCAGCATTGTTTTGTGCTGCAAGAAATATCTCATTACTTTCAGAGAGGCGAAAGATGAGTTTGAACTCTGAATCTTAGAACACATGACTGAGCATCAACAGAATCTCTGCACGACCCCGTTTTCCACATCGCTTGGTTATAAAACAGAAGTTAAAAGTCAGCGCTATCGATGGACACGGCTCCACAAAACAAGAAAAAGTAAAAAAAAAAATAACAAAAATCCCAACAGATTAGATAATAGAAATGCATGAGAGCTAGAAAGCTCTTAGGGTCAGTGGTTATGTTAATGTCAGCTGTCAGAACCAATCCATATGTCTGTCCGATAAGCAGTGTTGTTGATGGAGGGTATGCATGTGACATACCCAGATAGCAGAAATTATGACGCTTCACTGCCTTATTCCTAGAAACTGAAAGCTTGTATACATATAGTCAATGCTGCAGGATAATCTGCAGCATATGCTGTTTTTTAGGCAATGGTAGATTTGCAACAATGGATTTGGAAGTACACATCCTGGTTCAATATAAAAGCACCAGTTTGAGTTGTGTGGGGGTTTTTTTGTTCTGTTTTTTTGTTTTGTTATTGGCATTAATAAATCAATTCTAATTTGTCAATGCTTAGAAGCCTAAAAGGCTTTGTTCCAGTAGGGAACTGCAAAACTGTGACTGCGTCCAATGAGGTCAATCAGATAATAAGCTGTCTAAGGTGAACCTTCATTTTTAACTCGGTATTTGTTTCAAGATGAGTTGGTTGGATGATGGGTTAGAGTATCTTCTCTCTGATAAAGCGTAGTATAATAACAGCAAACATCCTCACATGAAGGCCTTGCATGAAGACCAAGTCATTTATCTATAAGACACTAACGTTTAGAACCGCTGGCTAGAGCCGCTCACATGAGCAAGTTTGGCTATGTCTCGGTGCTTTCTATTTACCGTTCACCGTTCAATGAGTGCATCAGGAGCAACTTGAGGGTCAGTATCTTACCTACATATACTTGGACTTAGAGTCTGGAGGAGCCAGGGATTGAACCTCCAACCGTCTGGTTAGTAGATGACCTGTTCGACCTACTAAGCCCTCTTCAAGATACTTGACCTGAAGACAATAGTTTGAGACATGACTGGGGCAGTGTTTTGTTTATTTTTATCTTGATGTTAAGGTAGCTCTGCTCAGTGGTTAGCACTGTCACTTTACAGTAAGAAGGTTATTCAGTCAAACCTTCTGGTTTGTTTGGTCCTTTTTTGCGGGGAGTTTGCATCTTCCCCCATTACCTGGCGTGGTTTTCTCCAGGTTCTCCAGTTTATTCACACAGTCAAAAGGTTTGTTTGAGTGATTTGACTTTAAGTTGGTTATGGACATGAATATGAACATCTAATGTTGTCCATGTAAACTTTTTGATGAACTGGTGACCTGTCCATGTTTAAGTACAATGCACATTAAGGTTTCTCCCACACAAGCACAGCAGATGTCCCAGATGTTGAAGGAACCCTGCTGAAATGATTAAGGTGCAGTTGCACTAAAATGGTACTCAACACATGATAATGTGAAGTTTATCTGACCAGTTTGTATGGACTGTCAGCGTCCTGAGATTCCCTATAGAAAATCTGTCAAGCTAAGGAGAATTTATTTAAGAAAGACTGGAAGCTCAACACACTACCAATACAACCCATTTTCAAAAGACTTTTATCCTGGTTTGAGTCTTAATAACACTAAAATGTTTTCTTGATTGTTGTAATATAACAAGTGAAGCATTCTACCAAATTATACTTTGTTTATACAACAGCTGCCAAAATGTGGTTGATTTTTCAAGTTCCAAAAAGATGGAGTACCATATTGTAATGACTAAAGTACCCTGTAATAATAAATCAAGCGTCTGTCTTCTTTCTAGTTCCTATTTTGCTGGATGAAATTGTCAAAAAACAGAAGGTTTCTCTGGGAGGAAACTCTAAGCAAAGTGACACAGTGTGTTTTGATGTCACTGAGGGTGTGTGACCTAGCCTGACCTGAAGGTATGGGGCTTAAAATTAGAGCAGGAAGCAGATGATCTGTATTTCAGGCTGACCCCATGAGAGCTACACAATCTGCCACTACAGGAGAGTTTGTCATTTCAGAGAATGTTCAATGGTGAAATGTAAAGATTTTAGAGACAGCTATCATTTGTACCTGATTTGGACTTTTGCATGGCATCGTGACTGTTTCTGAATATAATAACATACTCTCAAACAATGTGCAGAAAGTAGTGGGTCACAGCGACATTTTGATTCACCACTAAGAGTAATACTGTAGGTACAGCCGTTTACTACAGCACCACCCAGAGTTTGGACTGAAAAGCACCAAATGTAGAGCAAGCATCTGAATCGTGCAAAGTGACTATACCTTGAAAGTGGATATATCAGAGGCTATGCTGGGTACTGGGTGCAGCAAAATGTATACATGTTTTTTTCAGTGGTTGATTATCCATTTTAGTCATATTTTTATTATTTAAAAGAAATATAAAAATCATTTCCTATGTGCAGCTGAGCTGAATCAGTTGTCTTTGTTGTCCTGCATTTATAAGAAAAAAAACATTACAATATTTTATGTATCAAAATGTCTACACACTCCTAATAGTGACCTGCACTGTAACAGTGAATCACCTTCTAGCCGTTCTTTATTTATGTAGCTTCATAACTCATAACTCCTCCTCATCATCATCACTGAGGTGTTTTCAGAGATAAGGCACCACTGCCAACGTTCCTCTGACTCTTTCTAATGACTTTGTAGTTGTTGCTGTTTTCCGCAAACTTTGAAAGACTTTGAAAGACCAAACAACACGTACGTCCAGACTTGGCTTTAATTAGGGTCACAAACGCTCTATTGAACCATGTAATTTTTCAAGCGTTGTGTGACAGGACCAAAAGACAAACAGAAGTTATTGTGAGGGCAAAGCATCACAGAGATGGCTCTTTTTTCATACAACCCTGACTACTTGTTTTACGAATGTCAAACATGTATTTTTATTCCAACTGTCCACTCATCTGCACTTGATACAGATGTTGTCTGTATTATTGTAGGGTTTTACATTGCAGTATAACGACTGTGACGTGGCTGTTGTTGTAATTTGGCACTATATGAATAAGACTGGATTGAATTGAATTATGTGTATATATTGGGGGGGGGTTTTTTTATATTTGCAGAGTGAGTTTTTGCTTTCATCTTCAGTGGTGCTGTTTCTGACAAATGGACACAACAATGGAGCCATTTTGGTCAAGAGTAGCTCCCGTGGCTTGCGTCCCATCTCTTTTAAGCCTCAGGCAGAAATCTAAAAGCTGTTGTACCGTGGTTTGATAACCTACCAGGGAGCAAGTGGGCTGAGGGTGGGTGAGGTAGAAAAAACATGTAGTCACACTGTCATCAACAGGCCAGCTTGGCTCTTTTGCAGAAATCTTAATGCTTTCTCATAATACCAGACAACACACCAACACATACAATGAAAAGTTCCTTAGTGTTGATCATAAGGAGCAGTCACATGCTGCTGTATGATCTGTGATTTAAGCACAGTGTGTTTTAGCTATGCTATCATCTGATTTGCTCCAAGGAGGGTCAGCAGATACAGAATGAAGCACACGTTCAGGTACCACACTTCTGTGATATGACAGCAGAAACAACACGTATGTGATTGGAAAACCGGAAATAGATGGGAAAGAGAAAATGTATAATATCATGCAAAGGTTTAGGGAACTTTATAAGTTCATATATTTATTCATCATTGTGTCTTATTGGTTGAAAACTTCAAAATTTGATTGGCAACAAGCTAAACAGAGGAAAAAGGACTCCTGCAGCTGGCAGAATCAGTCTGGGATTATATGAAGAGACAAAAGACAAAAATCAGAGAAGAACTTTACCAGATAAACATGTGAATATACAGGAAATCCATGGAAGAGATTGTTTGCATGTCGATAAATAGGTCTTTATGGTAGGAGGTGCATGTACACACAGATTTGTATGTATGCAGTCGCTTCCTTTTTTATAGCTATCTTTCAGATTGTAATTAAGTAAAATACAAAAGATTAACTTCAAAGGATAACTATGTCACACTTCACATATAAATAGGTTTTTATGAAGGTTTTTCATGACCCTTGGAGACCAAACTAAAAAGAAGTGAAAGTTTTAATTTCCATAGGTGTTTCCCAGATGGAGTTTTTTTGGATGAGCCCTTCCTACTAATATAAGGACACGGAGGTCACATACAGTTTCTTTGCACTCACACTGTCACAGACCCACACCATGCCATGCCCTTTCAGAGAGACACACAACAATCACTAGTAAGCACTTACTCTGGTTTTACTTTACCTATTTTTGTTGTGTCTCATGTTTATTTTTTCTTTCTTTGTTCTTTTTGAAGAATGAATTGACCTTCCTACCTACCCATCTCTTCCGTCTGACTAAAAGAGATCTTTTTCTTTTTGGCTGTCATCTACGAATAAAGCTCTTAGCTGTATTTCATGATGTGTTTACATGAATATAATAAATTCCCCATTTGACACGTCTTCCCAGATTATCTGTTGTTTGCTAGAGGCTTATCAGAAGTGACAAAAGGAGGGTTGGTGACTGTGGCAATCAAGCCCAGAACCCTGGCAGCATGAATATTGAGCAGTGTGTGCTGAAATGCACCTCTAACCGTTACAGTGTTACTCTCCACTCTTTCACTTCTTTTGTTTTCGCTGTGAACTGATGAGTTGTGTCAAAGTCCAGTTTGTGTTGTTTATTTTGTCATGTATGACGCTGAGTAGCATTGACTGCTGTCTGTCTGTGGGCGACTCTTGTCTAGACCTCATGACGTCCTCACTAATGGACCCCTATCAGCTTCGGTCACATCACAGCAGACTGGCTGTGCACTTCAGCATTCGGCTTTTCCTCTCTCTGCTCCTCCAGGGGAGAGTAGGTTTGGATTTAGCACTGGTACGTGGATAAACTCACATGTACAGATGAACCTCGTGACAGAATGCCTAATGACATTATAATCATGCCCCTGTTTTAATCACAGCACTGTAATACATGAACCTACTTGTTGCGTATGTAAAAGAATAGCAGCAGAACCGCTGACTTTTTCAAATCACTAATTGTGTTAACTCTGTTTTTTAACATTCACTGTATAATTGGCACTTAATTAAGAGATTTCTGGCTTTTTGTCATTATTTTGCAACACTGCTATCAGCTGACTCATATTTTTTTCTTCATCAGTAATTACACACCTGGCTTTTGGAGTCTGGTAGCTTGAAAGCAGTGTACTTGCCACGCACACTTTCAGTCACTTTGACTTGCAATTAAAAGCATCGGGTACTCCAGAGTCTGTTTAATCTAATGTGTAGGGGGCTATATTTTAACACAAGTCACAGTCTTCTCCAAAAACCTGAGTGTAAAACTCAAAGTTTCCACCAAGCAGCAACATTTGGGGCTAAAAAATGAAGCCAATGATTGGCCATCAAGTTGATGCCATTAAAGGCAACTCAAGGCAGTCCCCATAGGGTCCAAATGTCCAAACGACTTTAAATAATTAACAGCATGTTTACAGCCTGGTACCAAAAACAAAAAAACAATTGCATGTTTAGATAGTTTCCTCATTCATAACACAACACAACTAAGTCATTACAATTGTAGTTCATTACTCAGAATGAACAAGCAGATATACTGTTTATATGTCTGTGCATTGCACCTGTTCAGCCTTTGAATGCAGCTTGCTAACCAACCTTTGCTAGCTTTCACTATTAACCAAATATAGTAACTTCTGCCATCGAGAAACCAGTGTGGTGGATGGAGTTCAATATGTTAATGTGGAGACTTCAAAATGTAAAATCCAGAAACTAATGGGTGGTGTTTAGACAGGACATGAGTCCTGACTTGTCATTTCTGCCTCTGCTGCTGCTTCTGCCTTCATATGCAGATGCAGCTCTTTAAAAAGGGACAGTTAGCAACTACATGCAACTTTTCCACAGAGAGCACACTGTTGTACCAACTCCAAAAAACAACTTCAGATGTTTCTGTGACACCAGGGACTTTTAGCAAATTGTTAGTTTAAACTTTTGATGCTCCTAACATCCACTGTAACGTTTTATTTAATCCTTCTAAAGTAAAAGATGGGAATGTTTATTTTTGCTGTTAGATTTCTGGTTTCCTGCAAAAGAAAAAAAAACCCTGGAGATCCAAATTTTAAAGGAAATGTCAGCACTTACCTGCAGGATAATGGCATGTGTTGAAGTCATTTACAGTGAACACCTAGGTGATGGCTTTAAAACCTAATGCTCTCAGTTATACCGTATTGCTTATATAGCTAGCTGAACCTTTATTGAAGGCCAAAGGAAATGAAAAGTTGAAGGAAGAAATTTAGGCTTGGCTTGCTGATAAAAGCTTCCATACTGGCATAGGGATGATTTTTTATAGACAAACTGTAGGTAGAAGAAAGTAGAGCATATAAAAGTAACAATTTCTCACTTCATTTTCATTGTTCGCTGGGTGTTCGATTGATGATATGTGCTATGAATATCGTTTAGTCCGTCAGTCTCCTGAAGTGGGTTATTACTTTTTTTCCTTCTCCAATTGTAAAACACGCACAGAAGGTGTATCAGTCATTTTTGCCACGGTTTGTCATTTTGTCATTCACACTCATCAAATGTCTTATGATCTTTAGATGCTTCTAAGTGGAAAAAATGCTGTCCCAGTAATGTGATGCAGCTCTATATGCTTTTCTTCCTGAGAGGCTGTAATAAAATTTGCAGTCAGGCTGTGAAAACGTCTGACTGAAGTCATTTTCGAACGCTGGTTCATATTTTTCTTAAGCCTTGTTGTACTGCAAAGTTTTGAGAGAACAGTAAGAAGACGTTGGTGGGACTGCATTTTGATTCTGATTCAGGAAGTTAATGAATCAGAGCGGATTGATTGGGTGCATGTTAGACGAGAATGGTTTTGACACCAGGGTTTTCAATGGAGGTGATTTGCAAGATGCTACTCTGTTTCCATAACTCTGGCATAACACATAAAATTGTAAAAAAGCACCAATTAGTGCACTTTGTTGAAGCCGGGTGTCTTTTGGTGTCTGTGCCCAGAGGCACTGGGGTACAGCATCAGTGAAAGGAATCTATCACTCCTAATGCGTCATTTGTCACTGAGCATTAGGAGTGCTCGTGCTCGTGCTTGTGATGTTTGAACCCAAACCACAATCTTTTCCTAAACCCAGCCGAGTATCCTAGTTTTTAGCACCTCAACCTAAAAAGCAGCTGAAGCGAAAGTAAAAATTGATTCCAAAGCAAAACAAATCAGCAAGTGGAGAAAAAAAGAGTCAAACTGTGAAACACAAACGTCCAAACTGCATGCAACCCACCTGCTCCCACCTGAAAAACTGGTAGTTTATGCCTCTGGCACTCCATCCCTACTAATGCAGACTTTGTGGGTCTCTAAAAGGAAGCTTTTATCTTGTGGCAGCTGATGTTGCAACTGCTGCAGCCTCAGTGAGATACTGTACTAGACCTATAATGGGGGGATGCAGGGTGAGAATGCTTTGGGATAAACAGTGGATGTATCGAAGTACTAGAATGCTATGTGTGGTCAGCACTCCTAACAGTTACTGTATCAAGTAATCAGGCTGAACAAAAATATCTTCTTTGTGTGGATGTAACACCTCTGAGTTGAGATTATTTAGCTGAGAAAGTTTCACAAGTGGTGCAGTTATTGTTATCCCTGATTTTTACAATGTGTAATTCTTCATGAGTAATTGATTACATTTTTTTATTACCCTCATCGGTAGCGTTTGCATTTAAAAAGGATCTTTCTACACATTCTACTCTATCCTACATCAGTTTCACAACAAGGACTCAAATCATTTCACATTCATTTAATGTGCAGTCATTGTAAGGCAGCTCCTCACTCAGATCACAGGCTGGAACCCACTAAGAGGTTACCCTGTGATCTGACATATCGTATACATGTGTGGAGCATATCATCAGGTTATTATGCATATGAATCCGTTTCATACATGAACCAATTACCCACCAAGCTGTCACTGGGAAAGGAAGAAAAAAGAAGACTGGGGAAGAGAGGAGGAAAAAAGGTAAGACGAAGGAAAGCAGGAAAATGTGCTGTTGGCTAAGCGAGCATATAGAGGAAAAGTGGCAGAAGAGGAAGCGATATATGAGAAAAAGGCAAATAAGAGAGGAGAGAACTATTGGAAATGGGAAGAAAGGTAAAAAGAGTACGGGGATTAAAAGACGGAGATGGAATAGAGGGAACACGGAATGAAGAAGGGCACGAAGATGGACAGTGAAGGAGAAATGGAAAGTGGAGCGTGCACGATTTCTTGTCTGCTCCACATTATTTAAATAACAGCATTGATCTGCTGAGACCACAGCACCCCTATGTTAGCTTCATATGAACACACACACACAAACATTTACACAGGAGGACAGACGTGATCAGTGGAGTGCACTCGTGGCCGTGTCAAACCAATGAGCACAGCAGTGTATTTGTGTGTTTGTGTGTGACCCCAGAGGAAGAGGGCAGCCTCGGGGCAAACTGATATCCATCTAATGAATGATACAGACCTGTGTCAGCATTTAGACAGGGGCACACAGATGCCACAAGCACATGTAGGGCAGCATTTGTGTTTTGAAGCAGATGTGTGATGGAATGAGGAGTGTATTTGTAACTGTGCCAGTGTTACTGCTCATTCATCAAGACCTATTAGAAGCACCAAGATGAAATGCGCAGACAATCATGGCCCCCAAAATCCTTACAGTGACTTTTAATCCCGCACCATGAGCAGATCAATTGTTTCATTCATTTTTTTTTTTAATTAAAAAATAAAAATATAAATAAATACATGTGATAAGTGGTTTGGACTGTACTCTGGATAAATACTGGATGGATTGTCTCGATTTTGACACAGAAATCTTCCTCTTGCTGTGAATGTTGATGACATTAGTACTGTAACTTTTCAGATTCTGCCATCATAATGCTGGTTTACGAAAATGGCTCCAGCGAAGAATGGCACTGCAGTTGCCCCGTCCAAGTCAGGCTAATCCAGCCACTTGAGGCCAGTTGAGGAGGCTAGGACTAGGATGTGTGTGTGCGAGGCCCCGGGTAGACCCAGGAGATACTAGAAAGATTACATCTTTTGGATGTTAACATCTCGGTGAGCTGGAGGAGGTGGCTGGGGGATTGGCTTCGCTGTTTAGGCCACTGAGCCCACATCACAGCCTTGAGTAAGCAGAAGGAAATGCACGGATGGATCCATTCATTAGTTTTTGATGAATGGATTAGCTTTAGTTGGTCATTGTGTAAAACTCTTTGTAAATTCCATTTCAATTTAACTGTGAAAGCAAAAAACACATGTAAAACATTTTTGTTATTCATTTTTTAGGAAGTAATTATTCAGCAGCGTCTATAGTGCCTACATCCTCAGTTATATAAAATTATAACTGGGCAAAAATAACCATTGCAACATTCAGGGTAAACTTCTGCTGAGCAGAGAAGTCACGGGTTCGTAACATGCGTGAAGGCTGATTGGAACATGTTGTACATGTTGACACACAGTGCAAAAATAATAAAAACAGACAAAAGAGAACTTTGAAAAGACAGCCGCAGGCTGGTAAGCATGGCTTAAATGTGTAATTCAGTCTTTATTACAGTTTAATGCGTAACACTTCCTGTGTATTCAAGCCTTTAAAGGTGATGCACGTAACAGAATTCCTTTATAAATGCGTCCTTTTCCTTTTGTTCTTTGTTTGATTTAATTTCTCCTAATTGCTTGTTAATGTATAATATATTCTTTATGAATGTAAAAACTTAAAAACAAGCTATTTGGATACAGTAGAGACTTGATCGTTGGTTACTTATTGCGTGAATGTAGTTATGATTTTATTCTGAAAGTTGAAAAGTGAAAATTGGAACTTGCATTGAAATGTTTCAACATGTTGTGATTTAGAAATGTCTACCTGTTCCACTCTGTTAAAAAAATAAAGGCAAAAAAACTCGACTACAGTGAAGGTTTCTGGACTGAGCCAATATCTTGCGAGTGTGTGCTTTTCTCACAGAGAGACAGTGTCAATCTTACGGGAAGATAGCGTCTCCCTAAAAGATTGACACAATCTCTTGTCAAAATATATCTGGCTCTCTTCTGTGTCAGTTTTGGTTTATCTCCCCCAAACACAGAGTGTGCTTCTGCACAGAAATGAAGAGCTCCATGTCAGACATCTTTCCACTGTTCATCAGTTTAACCTCCATTACTGTGATATGACCAAGACATGCAAGATACACACAGACACACACGCATCAACAACCAGAAAGCTACTGAAAGACACATGCATCCACTCTGAAACATTATCTTTCTTTTGTCTCTGCTGCGCACACACACACACACACACACACACACACACACACACACACACACACACACACACACACACACACACACACACACAGATATGAACCCACTAAGTCTAGTGGGAGGCTGGTTGACTGGTAGAGATTCTGTCAGGGCTGTCTTTACCAATCAGGATCAAACTCCGCCCCCAAACCTCTGACCTCATCATCTTCGTGGGGCTGTCAGACAAGTCTGCTGAGACAGCAACTTTACTGAGGCGTGGACCTTGTGGGTGTGTGTGTTTGCATTTATGCGTATTTGTGTGTGTGTGAATAAAAGTACGAGTGTGAACCAGGAAAAAAGCTAAATATATGTATTTATCTCAGTATTGTCTCTAAATGGTTTTAAGAACTGCAGTGATGTAATTTGTGATCATGAATCATTCGGATTCAAGTTTTTTTTTTTTTTAGTTTTGTTTAATCAACGTGTCATTTCAGCATTTAACCTGTCTTGATTTGAAGTATGTCGCTCTATAGGAAATTAATCACACACAGTGTCCATCCAAGTTTTTATTGGCAAGTGTGCTGTTGTAAATTCTTAACAGTCTAACTTGAAAGCATTAGCAGAATGCTAGATTTTTTTTTAGCAAAACACTATTTTATTACAATTTGAATACATTATTGTATCAACGACAAGACAAAGAGAAAACAATGTGTTGGAATTTTTGGCTATAAGGTAGAAATAATTTCTGTAGAATAAGATTAACATAAAGTAGAATTGCTCGTCTCTTGTTTTCAGATAGTCAAAGATTATCGCTGAATCAGGAGATACTTATGTAGAAAAGATTTTTTTATATAATTAAAAAACCAAGCTGCCTGACATATGTGTGCCATAGCTGTCCTCAGTTCTGTGACCTACTGTACCTCACTGCAGTATTTCAGTGGGTCTTTAGAACTGTTCCAGTAACATTCAGGTTACAAAAAGAAAAATGCTAATAATTTGTCTCGTGTTGTTGTCAAGTTGGTCTCAGGCTCTGACTGACCTTTGAATTGGCCCCATGCACCATTGCTATCTCTGCCTTAGTATGAAAAACAATAATTAAAGGGGCATTTCTTGTATTTACTGGGAGCTTTGGCACTACATTACCCAGACATGTCATGTTATGCAATCAGCTCTTTTGCAACACCGGGTATTTTGTTCTCTTTGTCTTTGTATGTTTCCCCTGTTGTCTTCAAATTAGATTTTCTATTTTCTTCTTTTTGTTGTAAGATGGTATCAAGCATCTGTTGTATTTTGTCTTTTGCCTCCTTTTTTATTCTTTCCTACATCGCTCTGAGCTCACCTATTAAAATACATGATGGCACCATTGCAGATCACATTGTCCTCTCACTTGTTTACTCTGAATAACCTTAGGCCAGATAGCTGTGTTTGAACCACCATGTGACCTACAGTATTTTTAGCACTACTAAGTTTTTTACATATGAATAGCTAATGGGATGCATGTTAATCTGTGCTCATGTTATGCCTCTTGTTGACTGGTTGTTTCATGTTAGCGGGCTAGCATGCTCCCTCTTTATATTTGTGTGGCAGGAAAGCAAGCTGTGTTTTCAATGCTAGCATGAAACAGAAACACAAAACTGGGCCTGGTTTTCTGTTGAGCCCCCTAGGCAAAAACTCTGAGTCAGTGTGAGCCCTTTTTTTTTTCTTCCTCCAAACATCTTTGCATCAAATACCATCATGCTTCTTTTAAATGTTGCGCTTAACGAGCATGCCAAATTCTTATGTACCCTGACGGTGTTAGAACAATTGAAAACAACATGTCATCTGTGGTGATCTTAGGCTTCTTTCGTTCCACTTTGTCTTCAGATAGGTTAAATGAGCTACCCTATTTCATAATTCAGTGCTCCAAAGGCCAAATTATGAGTAACTCCTTCAACCTAGTTTCTAAAAGCATCACAGCCCTAAAGGCCTTGTTACACTGGCAGTTTTATCCTGTTCAATGAAACTGCTCAGTAGCCAACAGCAGACGAGTGTGACTGTGGAGCTTTGATTAGACAACAGTAAAAGACTAGCTAGCCACTTACTGTCTCCCATGGATGAATTAATGCATATGACTGTGAGGCAGGATGCTGTATTTATCACCTATATGGGGCATTTTCTTGAGCAAGCTGGGTGGGAAATAAAGTTTTGATAGCAATGTGGAAGTCCATAGATGTGTGGGTCAGTTTTACTTTGATAGGGGTTTTGATGCAGTGAGTATTTGGTATTCCATTTGAATCCATTTTTACTTTGAATGCCAAGAAATCTGATGGGGTTAGTATGAGATCAACTATGACAAGGGAGATGAGTTCTAGATGCTGGCAATGCTTTATCTCAGCTTAACAAAATGGGCATGCAACCAGATCTGAGTTTAATCAAATTACCAAGTGACAAAGCTGACCTGTAATACTCCAGCTGCCGTGTGGAATCTACTCAGTGTACCGAACGTACTGAGTTTCTTGAAGGTGAAAGGGTGCATACAAAAGACTGTGTGTTCAGTAGGGGCCTGTAGTTCATTTCTGGCTTACCATGCCCTCATGAGTTAATCCTGCCACGTTCACTAGAGAGCGTCTGGCCTGTTAGATATAGTTTGTCTTGGAGCGGAAAGCCACAGGGGACACAGCAGCATCACACCCAGACACTCTTTACATGCTTAACTCTAAGATTAATTTAAGAGGTAATCTTATTTTGACGTTGATATAAAAATCTACACGGCTTAACATTGTACCTCCTATTATTCATCTTAATAGCCACTAGATGTAATTAGTTAATTGATGTGTTTATTTGTGATTGTAATGAAAGTCAAAGACTTTGTGGTAAATCAGTGACCTACACTGTAAAAGGAAGCCTGCTCAGAATACTAACACATAAACACACCACAGTGCGGGCTGTGGGAATGACTGTATGTACTGCACCTGTTTGCTTATCTTGCTAAATTTTACCATTGACAACAAGCAATATGATTGAAGTCTTGATGCACGCTCAATTATCCAGGTATGTAAATCCCAAAAAGGTTGATTCTGTTCATCTGGACGATTTCAGTGGGAGAAACGTTTCGTCACTCATCCCAGTGACTTCTTCAGTCTCAGCTGACTGCAGGTCTTTGATGGGCTTTGATCAGTGGTTGCTGATCAATAGTCATGACAATTTGCATATTAATGATAAAGGAAGTGAGGAAATTGTTCATTCAGTGGGCTGGTTTCAGTTATTGTGCAAATGTACTGTTTATAAGGTTGGAAACCTGCAGTCAGCTGAGACTGAAGACCTCACTGGTTTTCCTTACATTTTTAATGTCTTACTAATTTACCTTTTTATTTGTTACACATTACAAGTATTTACTCAGCTATCTGTTTGTCTAACAAATGTCTTTCTGAAATTCGTACATGGTACCGCCGGGTACCAAACGCAGTTGTTCGGCACCGGGCCGCATGAGTTGAGGCTTGGGTGTGAAATTTATGGTTTTCAGGGTTTTTATCATTATTTTTTAATCGTTTTTATTGTTAACTCGGTTTCCCTGGGTCTTTTCCTGTGTGTTATTGATGAATCTTATTTTCTTTGGTACCAGTACTGGTTTTATTTTGTTGTATTTATCCGCGACACCTTAAAGGCTGGTCCGTGAAAATATTGTCAGACATAAACTGGTCTGTGGCGCAAAAAAGGTTGGGGACCGCTGGTCTAGCCCATTTACAGGTTCTAGCTCACTGTGGCATTTTAAATCTTCTATAATGAGGCACATCGCATTAGCTCTACTGGAACATTAATATATCCATGCACTTATCACAAATAAGCTGTCTCACACATTTCCACGTGAACATTATGCTCAACGTCTTATGACGCAATTTACAACGCTCAGGCCGTAGCTGACCCTCGCAGATGTGGAGGATAATCAATCCTTAAGGAAACAGTGCGCTTGAATCTTGTCTACACTTTTGCAAAGATACTCACATTCAACAGCACTGACTTCATACATTATAGATTAACTATTCTGGTAGTCTTGACACTTGCTCCCTTTCTTTAATGACCTTTGTCTCTGCACAAGGGATTGTACCTAACTTTTTAAATTGTGCTATATATATTCTTCACTTCACTTACTTACACAGTCACGTACACATGCATGTATATGTGGACGCACACACAAACATAACATACAGTTAGCTCTGTGTCTACCCTCTCATCCTCATGTTTCCCAAAAGGCAGAGTTGAGTAAAACTGAAAAATCCCAGAGATGCAGTGGTGTGCCAGGCTGGATGGTAGACACTCCAGGGATATGCACACACACACACACACACACACACACACACACACACACACACACACATCAACCCAGAGTGCCGAGGTAAGCGGGTATTTGACAGTAGACCTTCAGGGAGATGGAAGAGCTTTCACTGTCCGGAGGGAGGAAGCGATGGTGAGGGGGAAAGATAAAGATGAAGGAAAGAAAATGACAGAGAAGCAGGAAGTGAAAGGATGAAAGCTGTACAATTAAGAGGAGAGTTACAGTGACTCAGTGAAACAGTTACACTGTTTTAGGCAAATTTTCATCATACCCGGAGAGGGGCTTTTTTAAAATTTTTACCACGTTTCTGTCCCACTGTAACAGTACTGTTGGTTACATTCTCTTGTTTGTCTTCAGTACTACGTCAAGCAAAAGCTCAGGAAATGATTTGATTGATGTGTGAGTGTTCTGTGTTGTATTCTTTGTCTGGGACCACGTGTTCAGAAACATACTTAACAAGCTGAACGCTTCGAATGTTAAAGAGTCCTACAGGCAAAGTGTGGAGTAGTTACCAAAATGAAACAGATTGGGTATGTTATTTGTTCTCAAGGTTTTGCAATCACTACTATTGTACCGTCACTGCCTGTAGTTATGATTATATTTTATTAATGAACCAGTGAAAAACTCTTTTCCTGTTAGATTCACATTTTAAAACAGATCAGATTTATTTTTATATTTGAATTTAAAAAAAGAACATCATCATCATCATCAATTTCACTTACCACATCCAGACCTGATTGCTGCAGACCTGAAGGATCCAAAAATCACCTTAATGACAAAGTGAAAAAGGCTAAAAGATCTCAAGGAGAAACACATCATACCATGATTTAAAGAAACTTAAGAGTAGATGAGAAACACATCTATCAGTCAAAGACGTTCCAGTCTGGAAAGGTTTAAAAAGCCATTTCTAAGGTTTGATCAGTGAACCACAGTAAAAAGCCATTAACCACAAATGGAGAAAACTTGGAAAATGGGGGAAGCTTCCCAGGAGTGGGTACTTCAGCCAAAACAACTCATCCATGTGGTCACAAAAGAACCCAGAACAACATCTAAAGAACTCACATGACTCAGTTAAGGTCAGAGTTCATAATTCAACAATAAGAAAGATGCCTGGCAAAAATAGCATTCATGGAAAAAGGATAAGTGGAAGAGAATGGATGGAGGTTCATATCACGTTTGCCAATCTACAAGAATTTGGGCCTGATGGAACAAAATCTTTTGGAAGGCGTGAGTCCTGTTAAATCATAACACAGTCAAACATGGTGGTGGCAGTGCGCTGGTGCTTCAAGACCTGGGCGGCCTGGCATGAATTTTGAAGTACAATCTCTGGCCATCATTCGTGTCTTGAAGCTCAAACACATTTGGGTTATGCAGCAGAACAATGATTCGAAACACATCAGCAAATCCACCTCTGAGTGGCTCAAAGAGAGAGAGAGTCAGAATACTGTACTTAAAACAAGCTGAAACTGTACTGAAAAACCATGAGAGCTGCTACTGTTGTGTTGATGAAAGCGGGACTTAGAAATGGGGTTCAAGGAGAAAGCGAGTCATAGTGTGTGTGTGTCTGTGTGTGTGCGCCTTACACCCCCACAGTGTCAGGCTTCTGTCCTCCACCTGTGTCCTGAATATAAATGAGAAGCTGAGCGCTGACTCTGTCTGGGTTGTTGATTTGGCTCTTTTTTAATGATGTTCTTTGCTAGTTTTTGTGTTTGAGCCACTGAATCAGGAGCCAGGTGATGGTTGAAACGTGTCATCAGTAACTAAAACCACACAATCTACTTTATACAAGTGGCAAATTAAATGACTGACAATTTCTTTATTTTCAGGTTTCATTCGTGCAGACATCCACTTTCACTGTTTGGAAAGTAATTTGACCAAACATTCATGCTACCATGCTTTTTTTTTTTTAATTAGTTACATGTTATTCAAACATGCCTAAAAATATGTGGCTCTAAACGCAGCATGAATTTGTTATTTATTCTCTGGTTTTTGGTTGCTTTCCAAATGTAAATATGCACAAGGAGTCCTTTGATATCTGCGTCTATGCAGTAATGTCCAGCTTAGCATGAAGTCTACATGAGGAAGCTTTTTTAAATTTACATTTAATGTATTACACAAGTCTGGTTTCCTGTAACATACTGCATTTTTTTTTAATGTAGAAAAATGTATACCTGTGGAATGTAGTTTGTTGCAAACATACAAAGAAAAAATTCTCATATGCCAGCACATAAAAAAAACATTATTTACATAGTGAATAAACACAGAAATAAATACATGTTTTTTGATCTGGGCACAGTGGAGTGGTATTTAACACTCATAACAGGAAGGTCCTGGTCCTCTCTTTAATTAGCCCTGTGAGCTTTCCAGGGTCTGCCCCGCCTCTTGCCCCACAGCAGCTGGGATAGGCTCCAGCCCTCTAAAGATAAGTGGAAGACGATGAATGGATTTTATGGTCCCCCCCTTAAAACATGATCCTGTACCACCCACAGTGACATTTATTGTGTAAAAATATATATGCTTGTTGTGACCGTTTCAATTTCAGTCCCTTGAATGTTTACTAATCTCAGGCTGTTTAGATGACAACACTGTCCTATTTGAGAATGACATGAATTTGGATTTCCTTGCATTTAACACAATCTAACAACATGAGGACCCCTAACCTTGACATGACAGGCTTAAGACAAAAAATCTAAGATAGATAGTTGGTTACTGAGTGATGTTAAAGCCTGTAGGGGTAACAAAGCATTTAGAACAGGAGTCTTCAAACCAATTGCCTCTGTTACCACCATGATCAATCCAAAAGCTGAATGCTTACATTATTACTGTGACTACAGCATATAGTTGGCCTAAACACTGCCTGAACCGAAAAGTAAATCCCTCACACATAAGCAGGAGTTGGTCATTACATAAGAACATTTAAGAAATAGATGGAGGAACAGGCTTTTAACCAAAGTCGAAACAAAAGAAAAAAAAAGTCTGGAGAGAGAGAGAGAGAGAGAGAGAGAGACTCCATCCTGTCTTTATGAACCTCATAGCTTTTCTCTCCCTCCTTCCTCTCCTTCCGCTCCTTCTTTCCGTTTGCCATTTAACCTCGCAGCATTGTGCGACTTTTATCCCCGAAGACTTTATAGGTTCATAAACTCTGTCCGACCATGTGAAGTGAACACACACGCACACACCTCACCCCACCAACTGCCAACACCTGAGACGCACACAAATACACACACATTGGTCTGGGCTGAAAATCTCTCTGTCTTTATGGAGCTATCTATTGGTCTGTCCAGTGGCGATAAAAGACTCTACATCTCTCATCTCTGTGAGGAATGGATAGGAAGTTAACTTCCAGTGGGTGGAGGTGTTAGAGAGGGCAGTCAGACTGGCATGTTGTTACAATTTACTACTTCATCACGCATTACTCTTGCAAAGTGTGGCCCTGCTACTATTGAGTAGGAGAGCAGCAGAACAGTGAGGACAATCCATTCTGAGATTTTGTCAGAGCAGTTACCGTGCGATACGCTGCCCTCTCAAAGTCACATCTGCCATTTATTTGATTGTAGAATTTACTTGCTTTCCAATTCTCAAAACTTGTGATGTGATGAACTGAAATTTAGCCTAAACAGTAGCAAACAGGCATTTGTCAGCATATTATATGAGCACATGTTGTTCTAAATCCATATGCTTCTATAACTTGCACTGCAAGAGTCCAAATTACAAAGAATCATATTTACTCTCCTGCCTCTTGTGGATCTATCCGTGCAAATATCCATCTCTCCAATCACAGGAAATAATGTCAATATTGGGAAACTGTGCAAACACAGAATTATGTTCATCATGCTGAATGAACAAAGAGGTTTTTTTTCCCCTCCAGCACTTACTGCTGCCATAACCCTATTATGTAATTATACCTTTAAATGATGATAGTTGTGGTTGTTCGTGGCAGGGCTCAATATTCCTCTGCTTGGTTCAAATGGACTCTGGATTCAGAGGAAAGTTTGTGACGATAAAATTTTAGTCACTGGCAACCTCATGTGGTCTGTCACAACTGAATCTCCAAAAGTTGATTCTGTTCATCTGGACGTAACGTTTTCAGTGGGAGAAACATTTCGTCACTCATCCAAGTGACTTCTTCAATCATAAGACTGAAGAAGTCACTAACTGAATGTTTTTGGGGTTTTTTGGAGCAGCAATAGATGTTTGATGTGTCTTCAGCTTCAAATATATTTGTTATGGTTGTAGGACAGACAACAGTAACCACTGTGGCTGCTCAATCCATCACAATAAAATCACAAATTACAATATATGTTTAAATGCATGAATAGTGGTCAAACTGCAATGTATACAGCAGTACAAATGTTGAATAAAGGAAACATTACAGAAATATCAAGATTTTTCTGTTTCTAAGCAACATTTCAAATTCAGTATTGTTCTCATTAATAGAATACAAAATCTCTTCCCTGGGCACCAACAAAAACAAACAATCTTGGCACTGAATGAAACTTTTACAATCAGATTGTTCCCTGCACCAAAGAACATTTTATTTTCTTAATATGAGTTGCTCGCACATTTAACACTATCTGCTGTGGCTTGATGATAAAATCATGCCAGACCACAGAATTGTCTTTTTTCCTCATGTGCTGTTTGTGTCCAGTTGGTTTGTTAAAGCAACATTTCCTCACAGCGAGTTGTCTGGTCCAAGCAGCCCGTGTGTGTTTGTGTGTGTTTTGGCGGCAGCCATTAGACCACTCTGAAACAAGAAGAACTAGAACAGGCCAGAGGCTCTCTCACTATCTTTTGTTTCTATCTTTGCTCTCCCCTGTCCCTCTCTTCCATGTTTTATGTATGCTTGCTCTCTCTCCCCCTTTCCCTCTCTTTCTGTATTCCCTCCCACTTCTCATTCACATATCCATCCGCTCCCTACATCAACTCGCTCTCCCCCGCTCCACCCTTCAAGCTATTTCCAGAAGAGTGACACAAGACAAAAGTGCCTCGCCGAGTTCATGTATTTTTAGAGCATGCACACAAGCACGAGTCAATTGTGGTGCCAGAACAGGACTTATGAGAAGCCTTTCACTTAGTTTGACATGATTTCACCTCAAAGCCTCATAAACCTCTCTCTCACACACGTTGCATTCAGGTGCTGCGGGATAGGTGACAATTACATAGGCTTTACATGAAACTGAAGAATAATGGGGTGTAATCATTTACAGTGAAACATCCTCTGCATGAATCCTCCATCACAGCATACCGGAGAATTTGAATTTCCAATGAATAATGGCTTCCTGCACATATGTCCATCACAGGAGGAGAAAATAAATAAATGAATAAATAGAAGCTCGACTGGTGGCCGGGACCTTCAGTTGGGATTATGATGTGAAGCTTCACAAATGCTGTTTTATTAATTGCAGGTGTTTTTAGCTGTCAGGAGGAAACCGCACATGCAAACGTTGCCTTCTTTATTTAAATAACCTGCACACGCTTCAGTCTGCAGTGGTTGACCTCACTGACTGTAGGACGGCTTCCAAAGTCAAGGCAGATTATTTCTACCAAATGAAAAAAAACCCTGCATCTTAGCACACCTCCACCCATCCCGTAACAACCTTCCTAATTCTGATGAACCTATGAACCTGAACATGAGTGGGAAGAGCTGCTTACGTCTCCTCCCATTTGTTGTTTGTTCTCACCACCGGGTTAAGCCTTGTTAGCATTGTAATAATATTTGGTGTATTTATGTATAACTGGGATATGGAAATTCATATGTAAACAGATTAGCTTGTGCAGGACTCTAGAGGAATATTAGCTTTTATGTGCCAAACTGTATGCTCGCTGAAACTAACTGCATGCTAATGTTTTACAGATGTTTGTTGTTGTGGGAAAAGCCATTTCCTTAGTGACTATAACGAAGTCTGCTGTATATCCTCTGGCCTATCACTATATGTAATCCAACCCCCCCCCACCCCCTGCACAAACCGGCCTACAGCCATCCGAAGTTCAAGCCTTACTGGTTGTTGGGGCCGTCAGATAGCATTATGTACTGAGTCTTTTATACCGGATGTTTTATTCACTAAAGGTGTTTTTAGCTGTCAGAGAAAAAACGGCCGAGAGAGGAGGTCACACACATCTACGTGCCTACACTTAAAACCACAAAGGTAGACAAGATGTTCTTACCTTTATCAAATTATTAGTGCACGCACGCACGCACGCACACACAAACACACACACACACACACAAGAGTACAAGCTGCTCGTTCACTTTAAAAATCATTTAAAATGCAGGCGAAGAGTGGACCCCCTTTTAAATGGAGCAAGTTGAAAAGCGGAGGATGCCAAGTTGAAAGAAGCAAACGCACATACGTACACACAAATCATAAAAGCAGCAGCAGCAGCATGAGAACAACTTCACAGTCAAGTGCAAAGCATGATGTTTTTTGGCTGTCAGGGAAATGTGTGATGTAGAAGTAAATATTAGCTGATGTAAGAGAATTCCACTCTGGTTGGAACATATTTAGAATAAATGCCTGTTTTCATATAGGAGTCTGATCTTGTTTGCTTTCAGAAAGCTTTGTAGTTGTAAAGTTGCCAAAAAAACAAAAATCAGATGGAAATAGTTTGTAACAGTGATCTGATAGCATTAGGTCTCTGGTTCAGTTCTAGCTTGACTTCTCTCTTTGGCCACATTTCCCCTCTGTGTGCATTGCACTGTCTGAATAAGATGTAACATAAATGCCAAAGAATAAACTTCAGTGTTAGAGGACAGATTATTTGGGAAGGCTCGCTGACAATAAGCTTAGAATAAGGTGCTGTGGCTTTGTGCCACTGAGGAATGGATCTTTGCAGCTGTGATGATTCTGTCAGAATCAACAATTTCAGCAGCGGCACTGTAAATAAAACCTGCTTTATTGCTTGCTCAGCACTTCCTTTATTGGAACCAAAGCTGACTAAAAGTTTTATTTGAACTTAATCACCCTCCTCCACCCTTTGGTTGGACGTTGCTTGGTAGGATATCGCAGCTTTATTGTAACTGATGGAATTTAATGAAGGTGCTCCTGTACTGTTTGTTACGTGTTTATTCAATTTAGATGACAGCCTTTGTATAAGATTCAAGAGTGTGCTCCTATTATAGATGAATCCCCATTTCACTGATATCACTGAAATATTACTTATACAGACTTACAGGGGACATACAGTTGTGTAAAAAGCTAACTTTTATTCCGTTAGGTTTAATCAAAAATCTACCTGAGATTAAAAAAAAATCAAATATGACACAGAATTCTTTTTTTTCTTCAGCTTAGTCAAAGTGCATACTTTTCCTCTACAACATTATATTAGGGGATATTCTTCTGGCCTCCCAACGTTACCTGAGTCACTAGCTTTTTGTGTTTTCCTTTCAAAATATCAGCAGCTTGTTGTCTCACTGGATTTGTGGGGACCTATAGATAAAGGTAAATGACCTTTAGTGTGGCTCTTAGCTGGTAACCAGTTTTTCTGTTCAGGCCAAATGTAAAGAAACATTGCTGTAGTTGCATTAGACACGACATTTATTTTAAGGATGTTATTGGTGACAAAAATCTTGAAAAACTCTAACCCAGTCATTTAAAAATGAAAAGTAACAGCAGAAGAAGTAATATGTTGATCTGCTAGTTGGACATATGGACGTTTTCTCGTTGCAAACACGGGATGGCTGAGTAGTCTAAGGTGCAACATGTTGTATCCACCCCATACATTTTCTACTGCTTATCTGGGGCCGTGTGGCAGGGGCTGACCCAGACCTCCCACTCTCCAGCTCATCTGGGGAAACACTGTGGCGTTCCCAATCCATCTCTCCATGGTCCTGGTTCTACCCCAGGGCCTCCTCCCTGTAGGACATGCCCGGAGCAAATCACCTAGCAGGCTTCCTTGTCAGATGCCTGAACCACCCTAACTGGCTTCTTTCAATGTAGAGCAGTAGGAGCTCTACTCTGAGCTTCTCTTGAATCACTGATGTCCTCCTCCACCATTTCTCCAAGCAAGATATCAACCACCCTTCTTATTCCCACTGCTTGTATTCATGACCTCATTCTTTAGCCTTCAGAATAGCTAACAATAATAGGCCTAGCAACAATTTTAGGCCATGATTAACAGAATTGTTGATGTTGGGTTTGTAGCTTCATCTGGTGGCAGATGGCTGTATAATGGCATTGGGCATCAATTAAAAGTCAACAATTAGATTAAGCGACTAATACATCTGGTACCAAGTAGTGAGAATAGCGACAATTAGTCGTCTAGTTGCACACATCCCTGATCGTTGTTCCTTTGTAGAAGTGGTCAGTAACTGCCTCAGTAATAACTGGACTATCCAGACACATTTTCAGCTGCTGTAGTTACTCATGTTGGCATACACTTCCACAGGGCTCAGACGACATGCTGCTACTGTTGCTCTCACTCACACACCAAACAGGGGGGCATCCCTCACTTCCACAACAGTGGACCTATGTCTCACACATGTTATCCATCAGGGTACTTTCACAAAGAAAAAGACTCTGCCTAAAGTAAAAAAGTACTAAACACTAAATATAATTTTTGTTTTAAATGTAACTGAGAATGTGTTTTTCTTTAAGTGTGCCTATTTGAGGAAATAATAGATTTTTTGCCACACGAGGTTTATATGGAGTACCTCTCAGTACTTCTTTCACTGCTTTGAGCAGCACCTGTTAAAACCACCACCTTACATGTGCACAAACAGGCACCATACACTTTGAATATTTAAGGCTGTCTTTCTCGTCAAAGCCACACTTCATTACTGTTATTCTTTTCCTGAGGCAAACTGACAAGGCATCCCTCTGCTAATGGATTAGGGTTTAGAAAGTATGCGTGCAGGTATTTGCCGAGCAGACGCTTGTGGACATACTGACCGATACAACGTAATGGATGTATTCAAATTAGACCTTTGGTCTGTGGGTTTGGTATTGAGTATGTGCAAATTACAGAGGGTATCTGCTGTATATACATGCATTCTGAGCCATGTATATGTCTAAGGAAAGCAGAAAAAGGGTGTACTCTGTCAAGAGGTTGGGGTTTATATGCAGAGCCTGTCAGGATTAAATTTATGGGACTCTGTTCTTTTAATTGATTCATGTTTGCTTTCAGGTAAAGCCCTTACCTCTTGTGTTGTGTTTAAACTTTAGCTTTAGTCTGGGCCTTTGCATTGCCCAAAGGCCCATGAACCTATGTAAAACCTGTGTAAAAGCTCTTGCGCATCTAGGCTGTATTTGTGTTGCTGCTTATTTTTGTGCGTCAGAATACTTTAAGTTGATTGTAGTGGCGTGCAGGACCTCTCGCATAATAATTAGCATTGCAAATCTCTGAGCTTGTTTAGGAAAATCAGCTCATTTTGTTGCTTTTAATTTGATGTGTCTTGCTCTCTACCCTTACTCCCCTCCTCTTCTTCCTCTTCCTCCTCCTCCATTACCACTTCTGCTTTTGAATTTGCTGGTGTCCAATTCCAAAGGCAGGGTTTGTTTAGCTAATCGGATCATTTAGCTGTTTTAATTTCAAACCTCAAAACGAATTTACCCACTCCTCTCCATTCTTTTCTTTTATCCGGGGCTGTCTTCTTCCCTCTGGGCATTCAGTTACTCCCTCTCCCCTCACTCTGTGTTTTCCTCTCAAATTTCAAAGCTTATTTATATAATCAGCTCATTTAGCTGGTTTTTATTTTAACAGCATTTGGAGACCTTTTTTTTTTTCGCTCTCTATCTGGATGTTTCCTCTGTCTTTTCCTTTCATGAGTCACAATGTTGTATCCATTTTCTGTTCCTCTATTTCTGTCCTCTCTGCTTTCTTGTTTCCCCTGCTTCTCCTCTCTTTGCATCTGTGGGTCTCTTGTCATATTGAATAATGCACCAAAGGATCCGCATCGTTACGACAGTCTGTTTAGCTTCGATAGGGTCTAATTACGTACATTACATACGTAACACTCATCTCTGATGTCGCTTTTAAGCTGTCAGATGTGTTTTTGTATCATCTTGGGGCAGTGAGAGATGCTTTTTGTGGTTAGGATTATGTTGTCATCAAGGGAGAGAGACTGCATGGAACAAATCCCAATCATGACAAAGTAATGCTTTTACCCAAGCGAAAGAAGATTAACAGGTATAAAGACGACTTTTAGAATTTCGAACATCGGGATCATTTTACTGATCGTAGAAAGTACTAAACAGGCAACAAAATTAGTTGTGTCATAACTTTTGTTAGCTGTCGAGATTCCTGAAAAAAGAAACCCAGCGATATCACAGAGATGCCATCATGACTCTGGGATTCATTTAGAAAAAAAATCCTGCCTTACAAAAGCAGGGGCATGAAATTTTGAAAAGTTTGGACATTTGGAGGCAGAGATGTTTTAACAAAAGTCCACAAACTGTATATAAAAGAGAAATGTATCCCCTGTGACGCCATCAGATTGTTGTCTTCCATTTTTGAAGCATCGGCTTTTGTTGTTCTGACACATTTGTGTCATTCTGGTTCTTGAAAACTGGAAAAGACAAAACTAAAGAAGCAAGGACAATGCACAGTCTCAATTACAAAATAACTACGCCCTGAAGGACACATGACTGTGACTGTCTCAACCCAGTCCCCAATGTCTTAAGAGGAAAACTATATGAAATCCCCTAAAATCAGCAAAGGCTGTAGCTCCAGCAGGCTGCATGTGAACAGCAAAGCAGAGCCACTCATGCTTTCTTAAAAACATGACTCATACAAAATCATACTTTGTGGCATTAAATAGCAGCGCAAGTGTCAGCTGTCTCTCCATTGAGTTTCTTGTCACTTGGGTGGACTCAAACTAAGCAAACAGTGTAGCAGCACATGAACCAGCTCTCAGCCAGCGTCAGGTTCTGGTTGGACTCACAGATGAGTCTCATAACACCTGATGAGTTCTGTTCATGTTCTGTTGGTTCTCTATACAGTCTGAGGTCTTTTTGCAAGTTGCCCCCTGCTGGATATTCAAAAGAATACAGCTTTAAGCTACAAGCATCGGCTGGACTTTTCATACCCAGAGGCTACATACATCTTTTATGTACAGCCTGTGGAAAATTCTGAAATATTGAATTGTATCTTGGGAAGTGCAGTATCCAGGCACTTTGGAAGTCATTCTAGATTAGGTTAGGGTAAAAATGCAGATATTCTGGCTTGTGTTATGTTGATATTCTCCATTCTTTTGCTAATCCATGTGGACACTATCACAATCTTAACACACACATACACAATCTTTTCAGGAAGTTAATATGAATGTAAATCAAATTCAGTCTCATCATCTAAAGTTGAGGAGATCTGCAGTTTGCATTTCTTAATATACTGAGACTACTGAAAAATACTTCAAGAACACTTACACGGGCAATTTCAGGAACTATGAACAAGCAACCATTACTCTTATTCAACTGGACGGCTTATTGGTCAGTCATTGTTACCTGTATTTTACTGGCAGTTTGAAACATCTGTTTTAGTTACAAAGAATTATTCTAATGAGCTCTGCCTATAAGAGCCTTGAGAAAACTAAGTACCATGGATAGTTCCCTCTATTCATTCAGTCCAGTGTTCAGCACCTTGGACAGCAGCCCTTATACACTTTGTACAGCTGTGCCGGACTTTTTCTACATTCACTAACAGAGTATTGTACACCGGTCCTTCTTGACCCTTGTGAGGATGAAAAAAACAGAGGTGTCCTAATGCCATTATCTGTAATTTAATTTAAAAATATTGGAAGTCATTCACATTAAACTCAATAGTTAAAATCTCTACAGGAACCTCTGATGGAGAGGAGGAGCTGCTCTAGCTCAGCCTAAAAGCTTGCATGATTTCAACAGGCCTTTATATGCATTCATAATTAGTATTTGTTTCTGGTTCACAGAATTTAGCACAACACGCACACTCACGCAGCTCTAGATGTTTTGTTGTTACAGAGCCAGAAGTGTATTTCATTCTGTCTGCTGCCTGTAAAAAGCCCAGCTCATCCCCAGGGTCGAAACCGTCTATGAGGCTATAGAATTTGATCTGACCCACTGCCCGTTCCTCACTTTTATTTTTGTGACATACAAACACTTAAATGCTTTGGAGGGTCTAAATACTATTTACCATTAAGAAAACTACATTTTCTTAAGATTCCACATGCAGCTGCTTTACTATGGGCATCTAATAGGAACAAGATGGTACAAAATAATACACTGCCAGTATCCTAATCCCTCCAATCTGTGGATGTAACCCAGACTGCCAAGTATGACAAATTCTGTCCAAGCTGTGACACAGTATTTATCTCCCAATGCTGTCCAGTGTAGCTAAGACTGAGGATTCATGATGGCTTTTCTTCAAGATTTCTATTACATATCTGTTCTCCAAGTCTTAAGCCCTGCTGTATTTCTACAGACACACACACACACACACACACACACACACACACACCTTATTGCATCTTAGGTCACAGTAGCTATGCACATGCTGAGGTCAGGGTCATACTTGGCCTTAAGCAATTCAAACGCGCACACACTCAGTCTGTCTACATATGGCATACACACAGAAATACACACATTGTCTGTCTCATGCACACACACACACCTATTGTCTGCATCCATTAGCTTTGCTTTGCTGCACTGACCTAGCACAGGCTAGACCTACTTTGTTGTTTGTGTGTGTGTGTGTGTGTGTGTGTGTGTGTGTGTGTGTGTGTGTGTGTGTGTGTGTCTCTTTTGGTCTGCTTCCCAAGTGGAGCATATCTGAAGGTATAAGGCACTGTTGCTTCCTGCACATGCACAGACCCACCTCTCCTGGTTAGATAATTGTCTGTTTCGATAAAGAAACGCTGTACCTGAAGGGAAGCATCGCTGTGTGTGTGTGTGTGTGTGTGTGTGTGTGTGTGTGTGTGTGTGTGTGTGTGTGTTTGTTGTTGGTGGTGAAGTGGCTTTGAGAGCGGAGAAACTTGCTCTAGTTAAAAGCTTTTCTTAACCTCTTGATTCTGATGCTGTTGTTTAACTGCGGTGAGAACACATGAGCTGATTAAAAGATGTCTGTAAGTCTGATTAGCCTGTGCCAAAGGTGGACAGGTTGTATTTTGCCTCCATGTTCCTCCAGCTGGTGTATGCACACACTAAATGTAGCTGCAGCTATCAGGAGGCTCTTAACAAGCAGCTATTATTTTTTTTTATTGCAACAGCTTGGGGAGCTTTTGTGCAGGAAAAGCTGCAAAGAGATCCTCAATAGAATACACTTGTGTCACTTAAGTGTTTGCTGTTTGAAGTTTTAGCATCTTGGCAAGCTGTAAATATCTTTAGATTGCATATCTGTGGCATTTTGAATGCCTGTGCTAAGCCGGATTAGATCTTTTGATGCAAATGGTTTTCACATGAACTGCCGGGCATGGGGAAAGTTTTGCTGTTTTGGATGGCGACTAATTCCTGGTTCTAGCCAGCTTCCTGTGGGAGCCTAAACCTAATATGTCTACAGAGTTCACTGGATCTTACATTGTAAATAATCTGTACCTTTCATCTTCAATAGTCAATATGTATATCTTCATAATAGATGTTCTATTATTCAATTGTCCTTTTATGTTACCAATATAAATGTGATAAGGACTGTTCTCGCTTACCAATTTACAAGAAGAAGAAACCAAATACCATCAAAATTTGCAGGTCTATGTGACCTTATAGTGATGGAGCCAAGTCTAAATTGTTTTTTTTCTTTTTAAAGTCACTGTTTAAATATAACTTTCAAAATTATTGTACAGGAAAAGAATGTCTGCTTCCTTGTAAAGTGCTTGAAAATTAGGCAAGGTTAATAGACTCCATAATGTAGCCTGCGCCCCAAAAGGTACTTACAGTGTAAGATGGGGAAATCTTTGTTTTTCTGTAAAATTACCAAGTAAATAAAATTAATTATAGTATAATTTGTGTCTCCTTTCATCTAAAATATATGAAGTTATCCATTTCTTAAAATTACTCATAAACTACCTAAAATTACTTAGATGCTATTTAACTTTACTGACAGTTTAATTATTACCGCTCGTTATTCTTGTTATTCTAGTGGACCTAAGTATTTGTAGATACATATATCTGAATATATTTACATTGTACTTCCAAATAAAATACACTGAAATTTCATTTGATTCATTATGCCCTTAGTCGTGTTACCAAAAAGTCATTCTTGTGTCGCTCCTGTCGTGTTGTGCGACAAATTCAATTGACAGATTATCCTCCTAAGCAGTAACAAATAGTCGGTGTTCCAATGGCTGCTTCACCTGTCAAGCATCCCAACGTTTCCGCAGGGGCAAAGGAGAGGAAGCAATCATGAATCATTTTGGTTATTCAAAATCACTTCATTCACTTCTCTTCAAAGATTCATAATCGCTTATTAAGTTGTTCATTCACTTCTTCCCCTGAGCTAAGCCTTTACAGCACTGTTTAAACGCACTTCAGTGAACACATCGGTGCTCACATGGTCCTAACACTGATTCACAATGTCTTCAAATCCTTTGGTGTGGTGCTAGTTGCAGTTATCTTCATTCAAGTACAAAAATCTAGCAGCCAGAGACCCAGTCGTATATGCACTAAACACTGAGCTTCATTGAAAAAGCAGAATGAGATATCGCTATCTGGCATGTTATCATTTTTTTTTGTATTGTGGAAGAAGACAGCTTTGACCGGGCATGAGACCTGTTTGTCCTTCCTTATCAGACACAATGCAATGCACACTGTCACAGCCTCTGATTCAGATCCAACACTCGATCAAAGTTTCCTCTTAGAAGTGATGTTTGGTTCAGGTGTTCAAGACAGGAAACACTCACCAAACTGTTTCTCCCGTGTTCAGGCTGTGAGTCATCATTTCCCCCTCTTTTGATGCGTCACACTGTCTCATAATTCCTTCCATACGGCACTTTATTCTTTCATTTATCGTCCCCGGTAAAGAACAGCTACACGATGTCTGCCCCCCCTCCCGTGGTTTCTTTGAACTACAAGTGTCAGCGCTCTGCACATAGTGACACGTTAGGGACAAAATACACACACCTTCACTTTATTCATCAATGCTGCGGTTAATGCAACACTGGTCTGAGGTGAGTCTCATCTCCAGAGATCATACACTCGTTGATTGGATTATTAATGGTATAGATTAGTTTATAGCTGTAATCTGAATGCAGGATTGATTCCAAAATAACTTTAATGGGAATAGCATTATTGATTACTTAATAACCCTGACTGTCCCCACGGGAGGAATGCATTGATTGTGCATACATTGGAAGAAACACTGTGTTCCAGCCACCGAACAGAAGAAAACGAATGTCACCGTTTTGCATGCCTGATCCAGCTGATTTCTGCAGATCAAGTAAGGTCTTCAGTGCCACCGATTACGCGGGTTAAAGCTAAAGGAAACACGACGCAGGCTGAACGAAGCAGCTCTCACAGGAGCTTGTGGTCTTTCCCCAAATGAGCCACAGTAAGCCAGGGCCTGAGAGTGAGGAATGAAACCTGGGATGTTTTACGGGGTCTAACATTTTAGCGTGAATTAATGTTCGACTTTCACACTAGCGCTGTTTCAGGGCGCCACTGAAATGCGGAGCGGGACTTTGCGAATGCAATTAAAGTCAAGGAAGTTAAGAGCTGTGCCCCTCTTCTGCTCCCCTGTGAGAACAAAACAACAATACCCAGTGAGCTAGCAGACAGACAGAAATTTACACAGGCTCACCATGCCATAAAACTATTATTGTTCTTTGGTTTATTGTTACTTTGACATTTATCTCTTCACTTTACTCTCCTAGCTTTTTTTCTGTCCTACCTTACTCATTGTTGGCTTTACTTCTGCATTCCTAGTACTGACATTACACATACCATTACATTTACTACTGCTGTAGAAAAAAGGCTTCCTTGAATGGCACCGAGGTGAAATGAAGGAAGCAAGAAAACTGAGAGAGTAGAGAAACGCAAGGCTGAATGAGACATAATAGGAAGTAGATGGGGTATGGCAACAGACACAAGGGTAAGGGAAGAAAGCTTAAAGGAGAAAATGGGAAATGAAGTATAAAAGAAGAGAAAAAAGTTTTAATATTGCTGCCTATATCTATCCGGCCCTGGGAGGAGAGAAAGGATCGGCACTTCAGAGAGTTACGAAGGTAAATGAGGAGCTGCTGTCGATATAGTCGATATAGTTAAATCCTTTTAAATAACATACACTGAGTCAAGCCAATAATTTGGGGAGCATCAAATACTCCTTGCACAGCTAGTTTGTTAGAAATACACTATAAAATTAACACAGCTGGTGTATCTGCGTATTGTAATCTAACAATCTAAAGGTGTTAGAACAAAACAAAAGTCTCCTGACTGTTCCAATAACTATTCTGTTCTTTTTATTTTCTGTATCCATAATGTGGATAAACAACAACTGTCCACTTTGCCCTTGATGACAATTGCCAGCTGCAGTGCAAATGCAAAGTCCCAGTTGCATTGTCAGAAAATAGTAAGGGTGATACAAACAATGACACTTGTTTATGTAAAGGTTGGCTGCAGCACAGGGTGAGAATAGTATGTTACTATTCGTTAAACAAATCCACAGAACAATTATTGTCCAAACATTTCATGAACATCATGTTTTTCCCTTACAGCAAGGCTTCTGCTTATATAAGTTAGTGGTCAAGTTTTTCCTTCAGGTGTCTTCAGGATTTCTCTTCATTGCAAACAGTATTGAAAAAAAGATGCAATGCTTGGATCCAGACAGACACACAGCCCTGTGAGCTCGTGCACTTGTGTGGAGACATAAAAAAAAAAAGAAAAGAAATTCATTTATTAAACTGAAATGAGAAGATGCCAACTTTCCTCAGCTTTAACGTTTTCCTTTCACTTAACTGCTTAAATTAATCAGGATGCTTTACACACCTTTTCATGCTGTAGACTTTTTATTATTTTTCTACTGAATTCAAATGAATAATGTTACCTTTTCTTTGTGTTCCCTGCAGATATAGCCAGAATGATTGAAATGTGCTGTTATTCAGCCGGTTTGATTCTTGTCTATAAAATTACACCAACTCCCAAAGACAAAACTAAATAAGAATTCACTATGTGCTTTAAGCTGTTCTAAAAAACGAATTATTCGGTCATTTTGAAAAGCTTTTGACATTTAAAATTGAGTTGGATTTGTGTTAGTCAACATCTGCAGTCAAGATGAAATAAATCGTTGGAACTGGTTGAGTAACATGCATGTCCACAGAACTTTTGTCCCTCTGTTTAACTAGTTAAACCAAATGTGGCATAAATAGTGTTTGAGCCAGAGGACCACAGTCACGACCCTCATCTGAGAACACTCCTCTGATCCCTTTCTCTCTAATATCAAACCATTATTTAAAAAAACTACAAAACTCAAAAACACACTATTCCTAATTTAATTATTTGATTTAATGGAACCGAAAACAATGTAAATGCTGTTAGCAAGACTCCATATGTACTTTTAATCAAAATGGCTTATTAGAAAAAAAGCCTAGCTAATTTGAAAACATAGCTGTATGTTATAGTAAAAATGTATTATATAGTATTATATGATGGTATTATATTATATTTTGTTTATATTATATATAGTTGCAGTATATATTGTAATATAATGTATTATACCAGAAATGCTAGCATGGATAGCCCTTTAGCTGAAGTTAAATAGCAATTAGTGTCTCTTTGTCTTTGCTGATTTAGCGTTAGCTAACTGCACCTATGTGTGATTAACACCCTTGTTAGTAGGTGCATAATAATCAGTTAGTGTTTTACATTATTTTAATTCTTAACTTGGATTGGTGAAAATCACAGATCACCTTGTAAAGTCCATCTGTGTAACTTTAGCTATCTTTTTTTCTTTTTTCTTTTTTTTAGCTCAGCAGTAAAAAAAGAAGAACTAGTCCTCCCAGCCACGCCTCCTTAATTAACACTTACCAGTCTGAATGCAGGCTCAGTGAAAATTGTTGTCTTGCAGTTTGTCTTCAAATTTAAAAACATAAAACTGAACAATTCAAATGAGGCAAGTTTAAATAGCATTCACAAAAACCACAACAACAATAGCAGGAGCAATAGTTCTAGCTACTTGTTTCACATCCAGTGAACAAAATGCTTTTCAGCTAAAAGCATGTTAAATGCTATATGCTATACATGAATTACCAAAAGGTAAAGTAACAAGAAAATTGTTCAAGATAAAGTTGTTTACATTCCCCATCAAACTTAGTTTGATATTCATTTATCTTATTTAGTTTAAGAGTTTATAATTTTCTAAAGTGTATTAGTGCCATCAAAGATCTTCCTTCATTTTACCATTTTTATTGCAGTCAGTGGGCACAGTAGTGACTCTCTGGAAAAGGACAACTGGGCTAATTTGACCTTGCTCCTGGCCAGTCCTGGCTCAGAAATCGTCTGTTTCTTATTGTCGATGTTATTTGGAAAATAACAATCTTGATTGGAATATGAAGTTTGCTTTTATGAATCTGAGAATGCTTTGCTGCACATCCAGACCTCAGGGCTCTGCGGCTGTTTAAAAAATAGACTTATAGCTCTGTTTGGAGAAGTGTAAGTGACAGTAGCCTTGAAACTTTAGAACTTACATGTTTACTTGGATTGGCTTGTGTTACTGATCATATATTGCTGCTCTCGCTGTTTTTGTCACTGTGACACACACAAAATGACACAAATAACAGAGGTTGTCTCTTTTTCAACCCCCCCCTGCTCTCTGGCTCATTATCCCTCTCTCTCTCCCTCTCTCTCTCTGCTTTGCTTTGGATAGAAATCGTTGTGTCTTTCCTGTCAATACGTTGTCTACCCACGCTCACCGCTATATATAGGAGCTGCCATCTTCCCACAGTCCCCACATCCTCTCCTCCTCCACCTCTTCTATTCAGCTTCCCATCAAACACACTCATTTCACTTCAAAACAAACGTGGAGTGATAAGGAAAAATGAAGGGAAAGAGAAAAAGAAGGAAGAAAAGGAGAAGGATTTGAGAAGAGAGATGAAATGGAACAATGTGTAATAAAACTGAAGAGACAAGGTGAAAATGAGAGCGACTAAATGAGATTCTTATGGAAAGGGTTAAAATAGTGAGTTACCTGGAGTGAACAAAAGCAAACGATCCTTTTGATACGCTCTGACAGGATCATACCACAGTCACCTCAGGTCTTCTAGCTTTTGACTGCCTGCACTGCTGCTGATCAAGGAGCTAAAACATAGCCGGCTCGTATGTGTGTTGTAACTGTATCTGCATGTGCAGCACCATGTGAATGACTTCAGAAAACGACAGAGCAGAGCTGTTAGCTGTTAGATGCTGTGAGATCGCTGAAGCGCAGGGAAGTGTTAAGAGCGTAGCGTGTAATTAAGAACCTCGGTTCAAGCGCTGGTGCTGGCAAACATCTGACTTGCTGAAGTGTCCTTGAGCAACAATCTTTCGCCTCTCCAGGGTGCTGTTCTGTAGCTCAGTGGTTCCCAAATGGTGGGCTGTGAAACAAATCCAGATGTGACATTTTTACATATCATTATGATGTACAACTGCACAAAGAGGTGATTTCAGTCCCTCATTTTCTTCTTGCTAATACAGGATGGTTTGAATTAGAAGAGCTTGACATATGACAGAAGTCCCTGGGAACTTTCTTCAACTACTACCGACACAAAATCTACCCAGATTTTGGGTTTGTGTAGACCTAGTATGTCAGCTGTGCTAAGCAAGCGAAACAGGTGCTTGGAAACAGAGCATCCCTTCTGAGAGACATTTACTTCAGCAGGTTGCATATTTGGACTAGGCATTGTAATACGGCAGTAGAGTTGCAACATTTTTATATAAACTAATCGCAGATGCTTCAAATGGAACATCCAATAAAAAGGAACGCTTTTGATTGCATGAATGAAAGCAGACATGCCTTTTGATTTTAGCTTACCTCTTTTTTTAATCCACAGTTATAACTGAAGCCAAACTCCTCCTGTGCTTTTAATTAGTGAGATCCCTGCAGAAGCTATCATGGATCAGATGTGACTGTGGCTATTTTAGCTTGTGGTGTCTCAAAGGCACCAGGGCTTCAACTTCTGCATTGTACAACAACCTAATTATGAAAGAAAGAAAGAAAATAATTGCATGAACAGGACAGCTTGGTTGTACATTGGTTAACACTGTTGCCTCACAACAAGAAGGTCCTGGGTTTGAGTCCACTAACTTGTTGGTTCTGTCCTGCCTGTGCTTTCATGGGTTCTTTCTGAGTACTCCAACTTTCTTCCTTAGTCCAAAGACATGCCTGTCTATCTCTCTGTGTCAGCTCTATGGTATACTTTCAACTTGTCCAGGGTGTACCCCGCCTTTCGCCTTACGACAGCAGGGGTAACTTGACAAGTGAATGAAAATAGAATCACAAAATAGAATCACTTTGCAGCTTTCTTTGCAGGAACTCTCTGTTGCTTTGGCACTAACTTTATTTTATATAAGAATCAGGTTGATTGGCCATGAATATGTTTTGTCCCATTCCTTTCAAGTGTTCATATATTATATAAGTATGCGCGTCATCTGCAACATCGGTGGTTGGACGAGGTACCAGAAGGTGCCAATTCTTCATTACGTCAGCCCAGTGCTGGGATCACTGCAGGAAGACATAAATAAGACAAGGAGGGATTAAGAGACAAGGAGTGGGAAGTGAGGAAAGGAATCAAGGATGTACAAACTAAGATATAAGAAGTAGTAAAATCTGGTGCATAAAATGATATTTGGCCACAGTGTGTCACATTTAGTCTTTTTGGTTAACCAGTCTATTGGAAGAGATTAAAATGAAAGGTCAGTGTATGCGACTGTTTAAATAAACCCCTCATGGATGTGGATCAAGATGTATTTGCATATATAAAACAATTCTACTGAAAAATACAGAAAAAAAAAAGAATTGTAAATGTGCACCAGAGCTGAAGAAATCCAAATGGACATGTAAATGCATTTCAGGAGAAGAATAAACATAACAATGACAGCCATATGCTCGAATGGATAACAGGAGTTAAATGTCAGGACAGGAAAAAAAGATGCTGCACAATGCATAACTGTTAGAACGCGGAGTGTAGTGGTGGTATAGTTTATGCTTGAGTGAAATATTCAGCGATATTTTTTAAATCCTTCTTTTACCGAAGCAGCTGTGTGGGACACTGAGCTCAATGTGGGAGTGCTTTTTATTCCCGGTGATATTTTCTAGTGTAGAGCCAGAGAAAACTTCTAGAGTGTGATTTCTATAATTAATGTGGGAGGTTAAAGTGACCCTGGAAGTACAGTGTGTTAACCTCTCTCAATAATGAACACACCAAGACGGGTGTCTGCTGCTGTTTGTGTGTGGAGCCATGTGCATGCTCAAACACACTGTGTTCTTATATTTATTCTTATGTCACAAATGTCACTCTGTTACCGGGCTGTAATGTAGCTGCTCGTCCACCACATGTTTCTGAAAATGAGAGGAGCAGGGACGATGTTAGGGCGGAAAACTTTTACACACAGTAACACATGCACCTGCTTTCTGTACTGACATACTGAAACTGCTTCCACTAACTTTGGTATAAAAACAGCTGCTTTTTCGTATCCACTGTATTACATAACTTTAATATTCATAATGTGTCTGGAGCTCTTGGCTTTGTGTTGTGAATCTAAAGCAAGAACATGTTGCTATTTTTAAACAAGATCTGGTGTGCAGTAATTTAATATAGAGTTGTAACATCAGTTCACTGACCAAGTGATCAAAGAACCTGAAAGGATAAAAAAGATTAAAAAGATAACGTTTTTCTGATTGCAATGCATTTAGCAAGTTTAAATTAGCAATATGTGAACTTACTGCATTAATTTTTCAAAAAGCGCTACACGTCTTTGTCCGATTACTCTTTAAATTATTTGTATTTTTTGTGGCCGCATTCTGTTTCTTCATGTATCACACGCAGCATCTCAGCTTTTCTAGAAACTGGGTTTTACTCTGAGGGGAAAATTGATATTTTCGGTGGGTTTACAGAGACGCCCACAACATTTAATGCACCACACACTTTTATGGCACTTTGAAATGTGTGTATGACATGCCAGTCTTACAAATACAACCACACAGCAACATTATTCTTCACTGCAGCTTATATTAACTGAATAGTGACTCAGTAAACCACTTGCCTGAACAGTCTGTTTGTGCGTAGCTGAAATGCACAAGCTATAACCTGTATCATGTTAGCTCTAGCTAACTAGCTTTTTTTTTGTACAATCTGAAGCATAAATGTCACAAGAAACATACTCATTGACTTTCTTTATGGAGAAATATATTTTTATATTTCAATTTATTTTATTTATTTTTATAAAATAAGAAAACATAACACCTCCTAAGATTTATTTAACTAGTTCTAAAATTGTCCCGTATCATGCTGGACATGGAAACAGGAACAATTTGAGTTGACATGAATACTTTTTACATATGACCTTCGTTAATATTAAATCCATCAAAATGTATGAAACATGTATGCAGCGTTCACTTTAAAAAAACAGAAGAGGGGTCAGTACGGTGCACTTGAATACTCACCTACATACATGTGTGGAAAAGCTCAGAGTGATGCTAAAGTGGTTAAATATTGAGAGGGAAGCCTCTAAGAGACAGCCTTGTTTCTCCACTTGAATCTCAACAAGCAGCGGAGCTCCTTGAAAGGATTTTGCTCTCTGATATTTTCTTTTTACACCACATAACACTTGAACCAGTCTGAGTGATATACCAGATCCCTAATGATACATCTCTATAATTAGTGGAGCTTAAGCGATTCTAAATGACATAATGATTGCTCCGTTTTCACCTGAATCATGTGATGAACACACTTATGATCAATTCTAGACGTTGAGGGAATCTCATTACAGGATGGCTGAAGTAATTCAGCACGTCAGAATATGTATGACGGACCAAACTGTCATGATGTGTGTGAGACATGATTTCTGTATAAACCAATCACGTCAAGGGCAAAATCTCTTTTGAATGACAGGATTCAATACAGCAGAAAAATAAAGGAACCAAAGGAATCCACTCAGGCGTAGCTAGACTTAAAGTCAGTTTCAATTAACTGGGAAGGACAATTTCTGAAATAACAGCAGGCAATCTTTGATATGGACACTTTGTAAGAACTATTTGAAACAGGGGGATCACAAAAATGACACAGAGCTCTGAGCTCAGCTAGAGATTTGCTTTGACTTTTGCTGTTTTCTACCTAAAGAGCTCACTACAAAACAGAGGGCAAAGTGAATGAAAACCAGCCGTGTACCTCACTGAGCTCTAAGGAGATAGCAGGCCTCACAGGCAAGTGACATTTAAACACAGTAGACTGTCTGCTTCCCATTATGCTGCATTGTGTTTTAGTTTAATATTCACGACTGAGATTTGTTTCTTGGACATAACGTTCATGAACTCAACCATGAGGTGAGCGGATGACCCAGATAACCTGACCAGATGCACGGTCAGCTCTCCGCTCAGCCTGAAGACAAGACAGCAAGAAAGAAACAGACACTTACATGTAGGTGATGTACACTCCAAAAGGTAACGCTTCCTAAAAGGTCTCCAGTGGTACTGCATGATATTTAAAGGGCCTGAAACATTTACCAAGTGCTGTACATGACAAACATCTGGGATTTATTCAAGCATGGATCCATATTTAACTATAAGCTCACGACAAAGCCTCTGGTTATCTTTTCTAATCTGCCTTTTATTTTGATAGTGGGTTATGATTGAAAAGTCTTTACCCCTACAGCTAAAGCTATTTAACTGGGTCACAGAGAAAGACGGCTAAGAAAATGAAGAAAGTAAAAGAAATCCCACTGTATTTCTTCCTTTCCTACTTCCTTTTTTCCTGGGTGCCAGTTGTTTAGCATATCTCCTCTTTTTTCTGCAGTGACGTGCAAGTGCACTTTGGGTTGTGGCAGCTGTTGCATCACTGTTGGTTAAAGGGGGGCATTGTTCTGACCATGACAAGCCTACCTGGAGGTGCAACACATTGGAAAGCACTGTCTAAATAGCTAATAGCTAAAGTTGCATTTCTTAACCTTTTTTTGTAGCTTTCAGCTTCAAGTGTGTTTCTCTCAGACAGTATGCTGTACATGTGCAATCTTCTGCTGCTAAATACTTCACTACATTCACTGGTTGTTTGCTAACTTACGGTAGATCAACGGTTAAAAAGATCAGAGCTTGTGGAGGAGGCGATAACCTGCAGACTGCAGACATTTCAGTGAATATTTACTGGTTACCAATTGGATCCACTGCTAAAGACAGATTAGTTGAGCTATCTATGCTAACACAGTTCTAGACTGGTAGATTAGACACTTAGTTGCATCTGACTCTGCAACCTTAAAGATAACACAATTTGTATTATCTCAGCTTTAGCTACCTTTTTTGCTAGGACTGAGTGTATACCTTGAACATATGTGTTGAAGGACATATATAAAGTCCAAATCTAGGCCATCTATGATATCAGCACAGCTCATCTATTGGTTTGAAGATGCATAGACAGATGGGGATTTTGATTCCCTGGAAGGCATCTACTTAAAGTTATTGAAGAGCAGTCACTGGACTTGCAGTTTGTGGCAGAACACAACCCAGTGAGTGCTTTCCATTTCAAGCTTGACTTTGCTGACATGACACATTGCCAAATTACCCACTAGCTTGTTAGCATGCATAACCCTCCCAGCTAAAAAATGTTATAGCTTGAATATTATTAGCCACAGAAGCTGCGATGAAATGACCCACAGGAGAATTTTGGTTCTCGCTCGTTTCTTAAGGACTGTGCTCAAACCAGTTGCAATATTAAGAAGCTGAAACATTGTTTGGTTTATTAAAACCTGTCCAGAAAATAATTCTGCAAGTCACAATATGGTATCTCTGCACATTTAAAATCACTGCAGAGCTGCAGGCTGGCGCGGGGTAGAGTGGAAGTAAATATGACACAAAAATGGTTTTGTGTGTTTTAAAGAGACGATGCTCGAGTCGACACCTTATTACATCATGAAAGTGTGAACTTGTGTATGACGATGTCAAAATGTTCAAATGTTTCCGCAGCTTTTTGCCTCGACGGTGGAAACAGGTTCATCCGAGGATTTCATACACAGATTGTTCCAGCGTAGATTTCTGAGAGTGATCACCAATATGTGTGTGTGTCTGTGCGCACCCACACACACACTCACACTGTGTAAAACAATGGAAAACATAATGCCTCAGTGGAGGGGAGAGTGAAATGAATAGAGAAAATAGATTGGGGTTGAGCAGGGATAACATTTCTGTGTGTGTGTGTGTGTGTGTGTGTGTGTGTGTGTGTGTGTGTGTGTGTGTGTGTGTGTGTGCAGTCCTGCTGGATGGGCTGATATATTTATTTAAAATAGACCAGCTAGTTGTTAGATTCCTTTGAAGCTTAATGACATCAAATGAGCAAAACATATTGACCAAGCCTTTCCTCTCTCTCTCTGTTTCTCCATCTGTTAGTTGTTTTTCCTCTCCTTTAATAGTATCTCTCTACAAATCTCTCGCTGCCTCTCTTATTATCTTTTCCCTCCTTGTCTCATGCCCTTTCACTCGAGGTTTCCTCTTCTTGTGTCCCTGCTGCCGTCCAGTGTTGCTTAAAAGAAAGCAGCTTCTTGAAAAGCAGCGACTATTTCTTTTTTTATGTAAATACTGAACTAATATTGACCTCTTCTGTGATTTTTCTTTTTTTTTTAGTCATCCCTCTTTGAGTATGCACACGTGAGGTAGAGTGAATGTGTGTTACTCTGCGTAAGTGTTTGCTCCCTGTGTGTGTGTGTGTGTGTGTAGGTGTGTGTGTGTGTGTGTGTGTGTGTGTGTAGGTGTGTGTGTGTGTGTGTGATCTTTCACTTGTTGTGTGGGTGTATGCACATCTGAATCTGTGTGCAAATGTGTGTGCCTGCTTCGATTGCTGGGGAGAATCACTCCTTGGAAACAGAGACAGTAATCACACACACACACACACACACACACACAGACACACAGACAAGCCTATTCTCTCTGTTCACAGTGTAATGAGGCAGAAATCAGAGTCAAGCTGTGAACTTATGAAAAAAGATGTAGATGAATGGAGGCCTTGCCAAGACTAGAAGGCCATCAAGCTGTTCTGTTTATTGCTGTCTCATCCCACTCACATATACACGACTGTATTGTCAGTGAAATGGCTGTTAGTCTTTAAAGGCGCAATCTGGAGAGCCTTTGGATTGAAGTATTTCCCACTTGGATTTCTTCATTTTGGGTTGCACTCAGAAAATGAGCTTTTGGAAACTTTCCTGTCCATTGTGACTGAAACTGTCAGTTTAATCCATACTGCAAGCACAAGGGAACATTTCTCAGCCACAGGATGAGTGAACAGTGAAAATGTCTCGCAGCGTGGATGAATGATGAGCTGTATATGTGGCCATCATCATAACGCATCATAAGAAATAGCTAATTGTAGAGCAGTGGTTCTCAAACTGTGGGGTAGGCCCTCTAGTGGGGCATTGAGTCAGTGTGGTTCTTCTGGTATTACAATTTTATTTTAATACCAGAGGAAGGATATGGACGGAGCATGGGTGTGTGAAGCAGGAGTTGCTCCACCATCCTCAGGCAAGGAAAAGATGAAGAAGAAAGAGGCACCTTATGAAGCCACAAAGGCTGTGAGGATAAGCATGTTTATGCTCCAACACTGAATGAATCGCACATTGGTGTGACGGAGGACCGTGATGATTCTGAGCTGGGACAATCTGAGCTATCAATAGAGTGTGAAGCTTGAGCTTGCAGTCTCCCCATCACAGGGAGCCCTGTGCAACCATATATCCAAACCATATGAGAAAGTGAGTGTAGACTGGTGGAGCTCCTACAGGTGTCGTAGATCGGTCCCTGTCACAAAATAAAGCAGGGTTAGAATAACATGAAAACTCCTGTGAGTGAAGAGTCTCAGTCAGCAAAATTAAAAACGAGGCATTTGACATGGGGGATATTAAGATAAGATAAGATAAGATAACCTTTATTAGTCCCACACGTGGGAAATTTGTTTTGTCACAGCAGGAAGTGGACAGTGCAAAAGTTATATAGCAAAAATTAGAATACAATAAGAATAAAATACTGTATTAATGTTAAATGTATTAATGATATAAACACATCATTATACTAACAATTCTACAAGAATAAATTACATTTAAAAAACATCTCCAGTACCAGCACAATGAGGTCCATGTAATTATACTGATAATAATACAAACAAGAGCACAGCAAACAGAAACTTTGTTTTACTGTGAATATTATACCCTAACTATACTGGTTACACTAAATCTGATTACATTTACATAAACATTACAAACTTAACACAAAAAGGAAGGAAATTTGTGTTTGGTCAATTAATTATTTTTTGTAACAATGCTTCTTGACTATAAATCTTATACTGGTGGAAAGCCTGTTTATTACACCTTAAATGGTGCCACATTTGTAAAGAAAATGCATTTGTGGGTTGAGCAGCAGAGTTGAGTTTGTGGGCTGAACAGCTTGTTCCACTATTGACTCTGACAATCAGGAGGGTGATTAGCAGGAAATGGTTGGCGTCTGTTCCAAGCATGCCACATTTGACCGAGCAGGATACGGCAATGCAGCAACTTCAAGCTGATGCTCCACACAACCAAGTTGCAGTGTTATGTGGAGTGAGCCCTTGTACTATCTCCAAATTGAAGGCCAAGTTCCATATAATATCTAACAGCAGATGTCAGAGACAGTCTTCTCGTGGTGTCGTCCTCTTGGGAGGCCCATTTTGCAGCCTGTTTTCCTCACCCTCTCAGAACTTAGGAGCTGTATGCAGTCTTCTACAGATTTGCAGGACAATATGGCCGATGGCTTTCCACCTAGACAATCCAGAACAGAGTGCACACACCAATTTCTGGTCTAATAGGGCTGCCAGGAGGCCTGCAAACTTCATGCTTCAATCATCCAATCCAATAAAAAAACACCCAACAAGAGTCAATAGCATAGCAAGCTGTTTGGCAATGGCAGAACTGATTTGGCAAGTTTTTCATGGGTGCAACCCACATACTCTGCTGCTCAACCCAGAAACGCAGTTTTCTTACAAACGTGGCTCCATTTAAGGGGGAATTACAGGCTTTCCAACAATATAAGAGTTACTGTCAAGAAGCATTGTTACATGTAATGGACCAAGCACAAATTTCCTTACTTCATTATGCTAAGTTTATATAAAAGTCCAACCCTATACAATAAAACTACAAGAACAATAGTGTCTTGCGTTTTCTTTTTTTCTTTAAGTTGGAGATTAACACCGCTTTTAACTGCATGAGCAGTGTTTTTTTTTTTGTTTGTTTGTTTGTTTTTGCATAAGGAAAAAGAATGATTCAAAAAGGAAAATCAAGCAAAACGTTTTAGATTATAATACTCTGTAGACTTGCTGTTATTTTGCACGTTGGAGCCTAAATGTGTGTTGTTTCAGCCCACCCATTTTTTCTCTTTATTCCTTTTAGAATTTCTGCAACACGCACACTGTAAATCTAGTAAAGGCTAAATGCCAAAGTAAATAAATAAATAATCAAAAAAACAAGAAAAGGCAAAAAAACAAAAAACTTTCAGCCAGTCAATTTCAACTACCACTGTGCTATCTGAGTGAAAAAAAAACAGAAACTGTAAACAGCTAGCCTCTGAGGTATAAACTCTTGAAATTATACACTGCAGACTCATCTCCCCCACTGTTCTCACCATGGCTACTTATGTGAGCAACATGACTAGTGCCTGTCAAAGTGAGTCATAATGATTAGTTTTCTGCTTCCAGCTTCAGTGGTAACACGAGCTGTTAAAACACAGAGATGATTGAAACATTTCTACAGAACTATATGAGGCATTTATTTGGTGTTTAGGAGGACAGGAGATCCATATCTAGTTACATTTTTAAGAAAATAGTATATAATAAAAAACAATATGTATAATCCATAATGAGTTTCACAGTTACATGTATCCCATCTTTACAAATATGCACTGTTGCACTCATTTAAAAAAGAACTCAAATTGGACAGTTTTAGGCACCTTAAACGAGGTCAATGAATCACTTCTTGTTGATGATGCTTAAACTATGTTATTAATATCTAATAACTAATAACTGATAACTTATGTTATTTAAAGATTCTGTTAATGTCTCTCTTTTGGTGATGTTTTTTCAGTATACATGATTTAAAATTCCACTGCAGGTTCCTGAGCTAAAGGTCCTCATGTATGGTTGTAGAATCATTTATACAACATATACTAGGCAATAACTAAAAAGGCTTTCCTTCTCTCTACACCTCTGTTTCCCGCGCCTCCAGAGCAAGTGTTTCATGACCCTCTACCAGACTGCAAAGCTGGATCAATGCTCACAGCGTGTGTGCGATCAATAGCCAATCTGATTATAATTAATGTGTGACTGAGTGGGGTTCGAGTATACACATAGAAAGGGATATGCAGGATAGTGTAAAATATGATTTGGTAAGAAAGAAGGAGGGGGCGCAAGCTATGAGCAAATCTATATCTTTCCTTTCATCCCTCTTCTGATGCTGGTTGTGGGCAGATCTCACACAGTTCTTTATTTTTTAATTTTTTATTTAAGCCACAAATACGTATACAGCACATTTACCCTCCCTACACCTGCCTTGTTCACCATGCGAGAAATAGGAACTCATTATAATGATGAAACAATTGTGCAATAATTTCCCAAATTGCCCTCGTGAAACTCCACAGTTTTGCAGGAAAACTAAATTATTCGATATTTATCATCTTTACTTGCAACACTGCAAACCAAATGACACATTTCACTTCGTTCCATAACTAAAAGAAGATTGCAATCTCATGAGTTATATTTATATTCGGGGAGCTCTACAAATGTACATGTGTGCCCATGAAAAGGATAATAGCTTTCCTCTTGAGGTGTGCAGCAGGGAACAATAGCAAAGGGGCGTAAGTGAATAGATCATCCATGACAGCAGATATATTCTTCATGCATCAACGCGACTGAGGTGAAGGCGGATTGCAAAGCAGCTTGCAGAGGAGGCAGCAAATGCAGAACAAGCTAAAGCTACTTAAAAGCATGCCCTATATGAAACTGAGATCAGCTGGTCTGCAAAAATAACACCCAGCTGATATAAAGTGGCATTTTCTTATATACAAACCAAAAAGTGTTAAATTATGTTCCTGCTCGCAGTTTATAGTAAGCGCAGTAATATTGTCCTTTTTCAAACAATATTACAATTGCAAGACTTACTGAGTTACAGAGTTGAGAGGCCACAATTACTGCATAGGAAAATGGGAAAGCCTGAACCCAGAGCTACGGGAGTCGTGATATTTGAGGGTTCATAACTGGTTTAAATGGTTAATGTGTTTTATACTTCTGGGAGAAGAGAAAAGGTCACGACTGATTAAAGAATCATAGGACTGATCAATAAAGCATGGAGGGGAGAGAGGAGAAGAATTAAAAAAGGAATGGTGAAGATGAAAGGGAGAGGTCATAATTTAATCCTTAGGGAAGGATGGACTTCTGTTAAACGTTACAGGACATGAGTGTGTGTGTGTGCGTGTGTGTGTGAGAGAGAGAGAGAGAGAGATGGAGGGAGGGAGGGAGAGATTTACCAAACATGGGTTAAACGTGTGCATCTTCCCTTAATGTTGCAGAATTTCATGATAACACTCACACAAGCGCTTCCACACAGTCAAAGTCAGCAAAGCAGCCTGTGAAACGGTCGCTTTTCTAGTTTTTTTACTTCCATTTTGTTCCCCCTTTGCTTTTAATCCATCTTTTTTCTTTCTTTTTTTGGTGAGTGTTCATTCTTTCTCATCTTCATTTTTTCTTCTTTTTGTCCCCCAGAGGCTTTTCCCATTTCCTTCTCACCTCTATTTTTTTCTCTCAACAGACATAAAGTATTTCTTTTCTCTTGCTTTTCTTGTGCCAGTCTGTCTCATATTGCCAGAGAAAAGTATGTTAGAAAAGAACCGATAGCACATAAGATATTTTCTGTACTCAGAGCCAAATCCAGCCTATGTCGGTACTTATGTTAACATTTCCTTCAGGTCGCAGCTAAGACAGCTGAAGTCTTCTAAGGAAATGTTAATATTACACGGTATAGTATTTCCTTGTTAAATACTAAAGATCAAATAATTCCAGATTTCTCAGATGTTTCTCATATGTCATATATGTTTGCAAATTCTTTCCCACCATCTCTTCTTTGAGGGACAAAGTTTTTATTTGGATGCACAAAAATGGAGGACACAAGAAGAAGTGTTAAGTCTAAAAACCATCTACAGCAGATGGACAGTGCGTGAAAGTTTGTCCTTAAGGAACAGGAAAAAAATCTAGCAAAGACCTGACAGAGTCTGAGTATAGATATATCAATATAGAAGACGGACGTATCTTCTGACCACCCATTGGTTTGGGGACTGCCATTCTGAAGCGACGAGTTAAGCATTTTCTATTTTGGTTTTGAATCTTACTATTATACAAAAAATCTGTCACGTGTTAATCGATTTAGGAGTTAATGACCAGATGATGCTTACACTGACTGACTTTAGGAAGATTACAGTAAAACACATGGATAATGTAGAGTAATCAGCATTCAGAAACAAAAATGAAATGTGAAGGATTTATTTGATACTTTACACAACATATCCCAAAATTTGATTCTGTTCATCTGGACGCTTTCACTGAGAGAAACATTTCGTGACTTCTTCAGTCTCCGCTGACTGCAGGTTTCCCCAACCTCATAAACCGTACATTTGCACAATGACTGACACTGGCACCACTGAATGAACAATGGCTGACCTTTGGAAACCCTGGCTGAGGCTGAAATATTGTTTCATGCATCTTTAAGCTGACATCTTCAAATTGCTGCTCATGTAAGACGCGAAGGATCTTTGTGATGTTTATGTTTTAATTTCAGCTGTTGGATCGTGTTATGTGGCTGACAAATAACATACATTCAATCAAATGTTATGAAACCTATTTACATTCTCTGAATATTCCTCATAAGTCACCATTAACTTAAAATTAGGGCTTATTTTCTTTTTGATTTGCGAGAACGGACCATTTTGATGATGTGATAGTTTCTCTTGTCATCTTTCTCATTACTTTCTTTCTTTTGTCTGTTATGTGCGGCACTTTCTGTCTGAGAACAAACAGCCTCCTTCATCAAGTTTGCCTCGCAATCTGTCAGCAGGCCATTTATCTAACTGTGTGTGTGTGTGTGTGTGTGTGTGTGTGTGTGTGTGTGTGTGTGTGGTAGTTTTTGTGTCCCAGCATTTGTGTGCCCTTGCTGCTGATATAGGTGAGACATTTTTTGGTCCTTCCAGTGTCTGGGCATACGATATGTGTTATCACCTATAAAAATGTACAAATGTTTAGTTTAATGTGTTTGTTATCTCTTAGCATGTTATTGCAGTACGCTCTTGACATAACCCCAGAAATGCCGCTCGCCCCTCTTTTTCCAGAGCAAGTTTAAAATTAAGCACCATTGGATTCAATTACAAGGCAGATCGCACACAAAGCTTGTGAGAATAAATATGCTAACTTTCACATACTGACACACAGACACAAAAACCACACACTCATGCGCTGACATATGCGCTTAACAATAAAGAGCACATCTTTGCAGCTGGGGTAAAAATAAACACACACTGTTTGAGTGTGTGGTGCATATCTTAAAATATATTTTGTGTTCCAAGTGAAAAGCTTCCAAACACCAGTTTCAGCACAACACATATAAACAGCTTCCAAATACATATGTATGTGTTTGTATCATACCACTATGTGAATATGTTTACCCCTCCAATCCCTTAAAATCTGCAGAAATCTTTTTCTGTTGCATAATTATTTCTTTATTTTTGGTAGATTTTCTATCAGCGCTAAGACTCTAAAATCAATGAGAATGATTTAATTATTGATGTTTATGCAAAATAACTGGTTTGTCCCAGTAGCACCATCACCAAGGTTTCCTCTGAGCAGCGAGACCAACATAACGATAACAACATTTATCTAAATAAACAAGAAATGAAGATAGTGGTGGGACTTCATAAAATATCTGTGCACATGGGGTAAAATGGCTTTCCTCTTGTAAGAGGTATAAGAAAAAAACTGACTTTTAAATGCTGGGAATGGGGAAGTTAAATAATAAAATACAACAATCCCGAGTATCTTAAGAGGTTTCCACTCTCAAATGGAAATGATATATTTCCTACCAACAAGCTGGGAGAATTCATCATGGTTTCTTCATAGCTGAATATCAGTCCTGCCAACGGGCATCCTAGTTAGATGTAACTAATTGGCTCTTCCACTTTAATCTCCTCCCCACTGCTCGAGCTTCTCACCCTGTCCTTGAGGGTAAATGAAGGAAACTCCTTCCTTACACATATATCTTATAATCTTATTCTTTCTGGACTGTACAGCCTGTGCAAACGTACCCAGGTGTCCTTTAGCATCAGTTTCTGTTACACACCAGGTTATGGCATTAATACAATGACTTTCACTCCCAGCTCATTGCATACGGAGCTTTGTCAGGACTGCTTTGCTTCATAAGGAGCTGGGAAAGAAAACGATTGGAGATGTTTCATCTCTCATCCAAGAGGTTTCTTCTGTTCAACCTAAAGCTGGAGGAGAGTGCTGGGTATTTAAACATAGTAGGATTTGTCCCTTAAGAAGGTCATTGACCCACTATTAATCATGTGGCTTGAAACGCTTGAAACGAAGTGTTTAAAAAAAAAAAAAAGAAAAAAGAAAAAAAGGGGTTAGGGCGTGGATCATTACCACCAGAGATTTCATGTGAAGTCACAGAGAGATCTTGTCCCACCCTGTCATGTGACATGTTTCTCTGACAAGTTTCTCCCTAGTTGGTGTCTAACTTTCTCTCCTTTGCATCTTCACTGATTTGATGAAAACCTAGCAAATAGCAACCAGATAATGCTTGTTTTTAGTACCACTTATATGTTGATACAAGACTGGTTTATCCCTTGAGTTAGCCTTTTTTATTTAATGCTTCAATGATGATACATAGCTGAAAAAACACATTCCTGTGAAAATGATCTGATTGGTGGACTGAACTTTGGATGAGTGATAAAGCAGAATACCTTCAGAAAGCCTTGATCAAAGATATTGAAGAAGACACCTTAAAATGACAAAGGGTTCCTAGAAGCTTCATTTCTTGTCTTCTAGGAAGCCAAGAAATGAGGAGTGGCTCAAGACTTTAGTTTGGTACTTTATGAAGCCTCTATCCAACCTGTGTCCTAATGTAGAGTTCTCTAAAAATGGATATCTCTTGGCAGAAGGTACTGGCTGATGTGTCGAGCCACTGACAGTAAAGGACACCTTGTGTGTATCTTTGTGCAGCAGCATCTGAAATTAAAAGTCTGACATCTAAGTAGGCACGTATCCCCCCCAAAATTCATAAACATATTGCTCCTGGAGTTCTCCTCTATTATAGGACCACTCAGTGCCTGTGCTCCTACACTGGAAGATATTTTTCATGGGAACTAAGTTCGAGCTACCTTAGTTTTTTTAGTCCACTTACATGTCTCTCTGCTGTCTAAAATTTTCTTTGACATTCACTCTCCTGGCCTGCTGTTATTAAATGCCTGTCTGAACTAGACTGTTACATCTTCAACTTAAGACCAAGACCACTCACCACAGAAGTATAGTCCACCACCTGCATTAGCTGAATTTAAGTAGGTTTCAAATTATGTGTGTCTGCACAGTGACAAAGATTGTGCAAGAACAACTAAAATGAGCATGAAAGCGTGAAAGTCTGAACAAAGAATAAAAATAAACTTCTCAGAAATCTGCTGTCTTTGTTCATGGTGGACGTTTGGGCTGAAGAGAACTGGAAGCAAAGGTTTTCTTCAGGCCAGTGGTGTTTCTTTTTGTCAGTTACACAAGCAGCAGCTGCCAGATTTAGCCCCCAGTTTGTCTGCTGCTCACTTGAGAAGCAGTGTAGTTGTATAACCACAGCTAGGCCTTTTCAACTATTTAAGTGTATTTCTAGTGTACGTACACACTCAACTGTACCTCCATAAGGCAACTACCCAAGTCAAGGGCCTTTTTCACCTGCATGGCTGCTGTTCTCCCCTCTTCTTCTTCTCACCAACCTACACTTTGTAGCACAAGGGACTATAACAGTCCTTACAGGAAACACAAAAGTCCACACTTTATGTTTAGATGCAGGTTTGTTTTTCTTCTCATTTCTAATTCAAGAGCATTATGATGTACTGTGGTGGATGCACCATGCTAGAACTTTTGTTTTCTGCACTTGGGGTAAGATTCAAAGTAGAACTGCAAAAGGATACCAGATGGTCACTTTATTCAGTGGTTTTTATGTCTCGATTTGTGAATATTAAAACTTCAGTAGAATAGAATAATACATTCAACATGATACTCTTTAGCCATCACAAATGCATAATTCCAGATTTATAACTGAGCAGTTTTGCTATCATGATCCCTCACGAGTGATGTCAGGAAAAGTGAATGAATCTCAGATAAAAAAAGAGAAGAGGGAAAGAAATCAGAGTCATCCACAGTAATTTTGTCCCCTGAGAGGCCAGCGTCTTCTCTGTGAAAAGATGAGTCAAGGGTTTAAACAGTGGAGGCTGTGAAAAAAGAGCGGCCGGCAAGTGGAGAAAGAAATTTGAGTGGAGCCATAACGTGAGTCAGAGATGGATGATATGTGGGTCATGACTCCATGGTTTTCTGTGAATCTGTCTCTTCCTCTTCATTACTCACATGACCTGATCCGACTGGTTGTTTCAACCAGACTCAGCACTCGCTGACTGGATGGATGGATGGCTAATTGACTGGCTAACTGATGAATGGATGACCGATCCAGTGTCTGAATGAGTTTATTCTGGGTGGATGGATGATGATGATGGATGATAGACTGATGAATAATCAGGGATGCACAGATTAATGGTTAATGAAGAACTTAGCATAAGGTCAACACACATCAATAAATGAATCACCAGATAGTCTCTGCTGATATCCAGCATCATCCAGCATCTAGTGTTGTAATTTGTCTCTTGTTTAGTCAGAGATAAACATTATGTGTTAATTCAATTACAGGCTTGTATTCATTTCTGTGTAAAAGAGTTGCAGTGTCATGTCTGCTGATTAACATTAGCGATTTAAAATTGACTCACCAAACTTCTCTCATTAATTTGCTACAGCTTCACACCAGTGATATTAAGGATGAACAGTAATATTTTCAGGTAACACCTTTTCTTAATAGCATAAAAGCCATTGCCTACACAAATTCGCTCCAGTCACAGTACACTGATCTAACTGAAACTAAAAGGGGGGCGGGGGGATCCATGCAGACAGTTTAAATAGTTAAACAGCTAAAAATCTATACTAATTTTGTTCTACAGTAGTTTCACTGATACCATGAACTCTATGAAAAAGATGGAAGTAGTCACCATGATGTTGCACACTAGTTTCTTCACTTCATATTGTAAGACCTTAATGTTAGCATTTTGATTTAGTTCATCTTAGCATGTTAGCTAATGTTAATTTTAGCTGCTGCTAGCATGTTGATTAGCAAGCTGCATCCATAAAATAAAATAAGGAAGACAGATTTTCTCTCACCAAGACTGTAAGTCAAGGATTTTAAAACTGTTAAATTCAGAAAGTACAGGTCTTGGCACTTTAACGCTAAATATATTTTCCAATACTGAGTACACTGCTGAAAGTTTAACAGTGATGTAAACACATTTTTTTAAATTTCCTTTTCCCCTGATTAGATGGAGTGGCAATTTTTTTCAAACAAGTTAAAGCCAAAACACATAACTCCTGAGAGTGCCTTTGGGTCTATTTATTTGTTACCTGTAAAGTTAGCATTTTTAATATAGGGGTTGATTAGGATTCACTTGTGGGTCTAGCTTCACCTGGGACTTTGAGGAGCTGCTTTTCACACTTGGCCTTGGCCTCATATTTCAGCATTAGATGTTGCTGCGTTAGAACCCAATCCTCAGACTGAATAATCAAACTGATTAACATGTTGGATAAAGTTCAGTCTCTACATGCTATAACATTCCCATTCCCACCTAAATCCCATTATAATATAATTGTTTCTATAATAATGATGCATTACTTTTATGGTAAAGTTATTGTTAAAAGATTACGATTATCAGCTGAATCACCTGAGCATCAAAGACAGAAGCTTTTAAAGCCCAGGAGTCTCTCTCTGTGACCAGTTTTTTATGAAATCTCACATATATAAAGGGTTCTTATTTTAATACCTAATCTTGTGGCTTCATTTTGGGATTATATGACAAGACATGCATTGTACCTGTGTCGATAGCACATACTGTTAGAAAGGGAAAGTATCATTTGGAGTACTGGCTGAATTCTGCATCTTTGTATAAAGTTCCCGTGACATGTGGTTAATGGGTACTTGGCTACAGCAGGCCCCTAATTGTCACCATTAATGCGGCCATAATGGCTAATCACTGAAAAGTATGGTTATGATATAGCTAGGGTATGGGAATTACTGGGGTCGTGGTTATAAAATTAGACCTCAACCCTCCAGTCTACATAGAGGATTCTCAATGTAAAATCTTCTTATAGTACTTGGCAGTAGCTACAATGTGGAGAATATCACTTCAGTTCAAATAAAAACTTGCTGTAGTGCATCAGCTTTATACAGAGGAACAGAGGTAAATGCCAAATTACAAAGTGCTGTGATTTCCCTTTCTATTTGCTGATGTGCTCTCTTTTGCTTGCTTAAGATAAATAATTTCCCTCCAGTCAAGCCTTTCCTGCTACAGGAGTTTACTCAGGTATTGTAATGATTCAATCTGTGCCGTATTTCTCAGCAGCACTACGATACCTCACCGCACAGTCTGTTGGGGCTTCCATCCAAGTGTTAATGTAAATGCTAATGCCACGAATTGGCAGAATGAAAAACAAATTTCAACTGCAAAACGAAAAACATTTGCTTCAGTTTCAAATGTTTGGGTGTTTTTGTTAAAGAAAGTCAGAGACATAGGCTACTGTAATACTTGCCATCATATCTTCCCAAGATGATGGCTGTTCATCTCTGCCATTGCTTGTATCGTATTTCTTGTGTGCATTAGACTGTAAGCAGTGTCAGAGTTCACTTCAAGTCTGCCTGGCAGTTGGATGGAAACTTGCTTTGTGCCAGTTTGCTGCAATGGCTAAAGGGGGGAGGAGATTAGTGGGATGCTGTCCCTGGCTGTGAGGCCCTGACCTGTGCGAGGACAGCAGCCCTGTCCCCTCTCTGCCCTTCACCATGAAAGAAAACAGGCTACTAAAGAGGCAGAGGGATAGCTCATTAGCAAGGCACTGCACACATTTCTCTTTATTCCCTATCTTCCTACATCGCTCCCTCGTTTGCCTCTGGTCCCCCACCCACATCTCTCTGGGCATCTCTTGATCCTGGCCTATTATCAGACACCCGTCATCAGTAAGTTCATCCAGACAGGTAGCCACAAGTGTATCAATTTCTCATCAGGGAAATAAACACTATGATTTGTCCTCATGTGGCACTCAGGCAGGTACAAACACCTGAACCCAGGGTGACTAAAGCGGCCGTCATTTTGTGGCTGTGAAATAGTAAAGTGAAAACACCGTGGCAGGATGGTTGGCATTGCTGGAGATCAGTCAACCGCATCAGCAAATTGCTTTCTATTTGCCTGAAGGTGATTTTGATACACAAGGGCAAGAAGAAGGACAAAATAATGGGGGAAATGTTTTCAGCAGTAAAGGTGGGACATTTGGTTGAAGAGTGAATGACAATGGTAAAATACATGCTGACAGCAGATAGTCAAGATGTTTTTAGGAACATTTTTTTAAAACTGAATTAGACTTTATTTGTGTTAGCTTATTTATAGCCACATAGTCCTCAGAGTATTTAGTTAACACAGAGATGGCAGCAGAGATTTTAGCTTCTATAAGTTGCAAGTTGGAGTCATTGTGGATCAGTCTTGATACAAAATAACTCCCAACATCCCAGTGCTGCTGTGTCATGCGAGTCCTCTTTAACTGATAAGGACTGAACTGTACTGATGGTCCTCTTTTCCAGTCATTTGGTGTGAAAGTATTAGTTACAATATCCAACTATTTTTTCATGCTTACACTGCTACTTTAAAACTTGATATTCATAAAACTGATAGCTACATGATACTAGAGATTTAAGGGTATAAGAGTTTATTTGCTAACAACGCTAGATCCGCTTTACAGAAGTTTTCTGGATGAAGTTAGTTTCACTGACTCATCGACTCGTATTGGATTACTTTTAAGTTTTACAGTTTTCAACAGAGGAAATAGACATGGACACACTGACAGAAGAGGTAAATAACGGACTAACAGCCTAAATTCACTGCATATGAACAGCAGCCAGTTGTTTGTCCTACAGCAGCCACCGTGGCTTGAATTATGCACTCGAATTGAGCTGGTAAGAAAACAGAAGTTGGCTGTAATCTACTGACATGAAAGTTGTGAGATTTTACACACTGTACCTTTGAGTCCAAGCTTGTGGCAATTGGTTTTTCTAAATTTTGTATTTACTGAGATCCCACTGTTGTCACTGGCCATGTTTTTCTTCAATGAGACAATTAGGACATTTTTTTAGTTGCTCAAAAATCTACTCAGAGCAGATTTAAGCAGACTCGGTTTTCATTTTCACACATGAATTACAGCATTAACTTTGGTCACCGACTTTTCTACTCTGCATTTAGTGCAAACATTGTGGTCCACCTCTGAATTAATTTAGGTTGTGCACCAAAAAGAACAAGCAAACATTTTGCTGTTAGCTCAATAATGACTAAAAAGGATACAGTATGTAAAATTGAAAGTCCATATCCCTCATACTCGTACTCGTACTAAACTTTCGGACTGAATCTACCCAACAAGTCTTATTTCTTAAATAATAAAAAAAAAGACATTATGTAGCATTAGTTTATCATACTTTTAAAGTTGGCATGTATTTTTAAATCTATTCCTTTAACCCTGAGGTTTCTAATGCAATCATTTCAAAACATTTCAAATAAGACTTTCTCCGTCTTCCCCAGTGTATTGTGTATTTCTTCTCCGGTCTCTCCTAGTTTCATCCCATTTTTACCCAAATCCTTTTGTAAAAGGCCCATTGAAGCCGTGTCATCAGCATATTTAAAAAGACTGTACTGAGACTTTTAATCTAGAGTTCATTAAGCTACAGGGGAAATAAAACGGTAGATAACGGGGATCCCCGCAGAGCTCCCTCTGCTAACGAGGCTTTGTTCAGACATACTGTAGATCCACTGAAACAGACACTTTGTGCTCAGTTTAACAGAAGATCTGTGAGCTACACAATGAAGCATCTGTTAAAAGCCAGGTGTGCAAAATGTCACTTTTTTAATTTAAGAATGAAACTTGTGGGTGTTAACAGGTAAACATTGTCACAGCTGGATAATTTGTAACATGATGAGAAATATTCACATGCCATGGGGAATACTTGAGTGTCTGGTTACATTTAGGTTGAAGGTTTTATTGAGGTTAAACCTGATAAACTGAAATGATGAGAGAAAGAGGTAAAAAGGAGAGATTGCTCAGCCTGTCGGACACAGACACTTTTTTATCTTTACTCGCAAAAATGAAAACTGTTATCTTGTTTGCTTTTTTTTTATTATTTAAATCTTGGTTGTTTTACCTCTGCGAAGCCTCCATTACACAATTTCAAATGAATTACTGGAAAAAAGAGAGATGAAAATAAATAGATAGTAACGCAAAGGGATATAATAAAGGTAGCAAAGCAGTCAGAAAATTGCAGGAAATGAAGGCAATATTTTCCCTTCCTGGACGACATAATGTTGTTGTATTAAATCCGAAGGCAGAAGCGAGAAATTTCCAACCTGTTTTTTTTTTTTTTTCAGAGGAGAAACAGTATTGCACCGTTTACCTGTTTATCACACTGCTTAGAGTTTTGGTTGATTACTAGAGTAATAAAATGACAGCAACAATTAATATTGAAGCATTTTCAAAGCCAAAATAATCAGCGATGTGTTGGGTTTATTTTGGTTTTTATTTTGCGGCGACACAAAATGCCAAACACAGAGTGCATCGTGCACAATGAAGAAGTGTGAGATGTTCATTCACAAGATACAGTGAATGAACATAGCTGGTAAATAGCTGGTGTTTTGTTGCAATGATAATAAATCAGCATTTGCACTGAGAACATATGTCAGAAGCACATTTGTTCCTGTCACAGTGTCGATCTGCTGCCATCTAATAATTTCCTCAACAAACAGAATGCATAAAAGCTCGTACACAGTAATAACAGCAATGCTTAGGGAGATAAATTAATGCTCTCAAATGCACGGCTACAAATTTAAATGATGATCAACTAGTTTTCTTGTGGTTAAAGCAATAACACCAGCAAATCAGTCTCTCAGAGCCATAAAATCTAATAGGAAAAAACAATTCAGTGAATCTGATTAGAAATCAATACAATATGACATATTTTTAAAGATCACAAACAGTAATGTCGTATACAATTTAGATCTATTAATTATTATAAGTGATTGGAAAGGCACAGTTTATTCTTCTGGTTTCTTTCTTTGTGAAGTCCTACATTCAAACTTCACTGTTTTGCAGCTATTGTAATTAATTAAGTTTTTTGTTGTTAAAAATGGCAATAGGTGCAAAACTGTTGCTAATATTACTGCAGCACATTCAAAGCAACAAGTCAGAAAATTTAAGCAGCCTCAAATTTTACAACTGCACCATTTGTTGTCTTCATCGTCGATAAAACGCACACAGAGGGCATCAAGCTGCTACAAACAAGACCAAGCTCATCAAATCTGTGCCACACAGTCTGGTGCAGTTTAAACGCCCATGTATTCTGTATGTTTTGCATGGGGCGACACATATTTGGATTAAATACCTCTCTTATATAACACTAAAGCTTAAATTCCATTTGTTGAAGTCTAATACTGTAAAATGTTATGTAACATTTAGGCTAGAGGTCTTCTCTCACTACATTTGGGTTGATTGGCAATTATGCTGCACATTAGTAAGAAGCTAAAACGTCTCTCTTGCCATCCAACAAAAAAAACTTTTACATTTCTTGCCCTCTCTCTGAAGCCCCCTGTTCCCCCTTTCACAGAGAAATAGCTGAAATTTAATTAAAGGTCCAGGTGAACATTTATGTTCACAATACTACGTTAGCTTCTGCCTGTCTGGCCACCCAGCCAAAATTCCATTAATTTGGCGACTTCTTGTTCCCAGCTTGCATATTATATGCACGCATACACACACACACACACACACACACACACGCATACACACACACACACACACACACACACACACACACACACACACACACACACACACACACATATCCAGTATCACTTCCAAAAGGACAGAAGGTACGATTATTTTAGGGTAATCATGCACGTTAAAGGATTCATGCATGAAAACTGTTTTCACATAAACTAAAAACCGTCATCTTTCATAAACTCTTGTGAGATTTACGTGAGTCTGAACTGAAGAGCAGACTTTGAAATATTTGGATACGAGAATGTGACTCAACTCAGCAAATAATATCGAGTTCACTCTGTGAGACGTTTCTTTTTAATATAGAGTCAGGTAATGTAAGCACCCTGCTACTACAGTGCCTAAAGATAACACATTTAAAAAGATATGAAGCAGCTTATTGGGAAACATGTAGACCTGCTTTGTAATCCTGTCCGAGCAAAGATGTTCCTCAGATGGTAATTTAGTTTCCTTTAGCCTTTCCACGTTGTCAGTCAGAGTTTTGCACTAAAACGTGTCAAGGAGAGCAGAAATAATGACTTCATCCTGGTGACCTGGTGAAAGCTGAACAGATGAAGACCAGAAGTTTGGGAAAATCAGATTCAATGTTCATTGAAACTGGGCCCACTGTTCCTTGTTTTCAGCACTTGGGGTGGTCACCTGATCTCCCCAACCAATGAATCCTATCCTCTCCCCACATCCTTTTTATGAATTCTGGCACTTTATATTCTGTAATTACAGTTGTCCTTGTGTAGAGCAGGGTCTGCCAGAGCAGTGCAAAGGTGTAGTTGTGTAAGTTTTGAGGGCATAAATAAGTGATATCTGCTCATCTATTGAATAAGCGTGCCATTGTTGGAAGCGAGGCTTATTCACCTGCGTCTGTGTGAGTGTCCTTATGCACTTAAAGAACCACCATCTGGAAAGTAATTACAGACACAGAGAAATGAAAAGTAGAAAGGTAGGAAGGAGATAAAGAGAGAATAAACGATGTTGTGGCAGAGAAAATTGTCAAGGATGATGCATAAAAGAAAAAAAGCTAAATAAAAAAACAATTGAAGTAAAGAGCAGGAGATACAAATGAGCCAAATGACATATCACAGAGCGAGAGTGTAGAGTGTGACTCTGCCTGCACAGTAAACTGTAATGCATGTAAATGATTTTGCAGCATTATGATCAGGACATTGTGTAGAACCTTTTGCAAGATGTTACATTATCATCTAAAACTGTTTTAAATGATCAAAATCACCACCTTAATGATAAGCCTTGCAAGTCTTAGCTCATGTTCTTCCTCCTACAACAAAATCAAGCAAGTGTTTCTGCTGTCCTTGTTCCACTTTCCACATTTCCTTTCCAAAATCTGAAATGTGCAGGGATTTTGAATTTCCCGCAAGCTCACAAAGTAGCTAGCAATGCTGCCGAGGGTTTGTCAGCATTGTCAAAAACCTGTTTAAGAAAAAAAATATTTAAGCCTGTGTCATAACCAATTTCACCCCTGCCCTCTGAGAGTGAATGATTTCCACATTCAGATATGCTACCTTCATCTGCTGCGAGAGGCGACTGCTGACCGTAATCAACCCGACAATCGCTGCTCTCACCGTCAGTGCAAATGTGTTCTGTTGAACTTTGACACCTGCTGTAATGGCAAAATCAGACAATAAATCAGTCAGTATTACACAGTGACTGTTGTATAAATTGTGCTTTGCTTGTTGACTTTATATCAGTAAAATATAAACACATTCATCATAGATTCATTATAGAGTGGATGGAGTTCTTAAAAAGGCAGGAATAGTCTCACTTTAAGGCTTTAAATGGGATGACTAAGTCTTAAAAATCCCCATTATCCAAGTTATTGTCATAAATTTCCAATTTGGTTTCTTCCTGGTTTACTCTCAGATGAAGACAGAGTTGGTTGCATTACACACCCTGTTTGTGTTGTGGTGCCTCAATTTTGTCCCAGGATTTTGAATTTTGTTAGATGTTGGAAGTGTAGTCTGTTAGTGTTTCATAGAGTTTGTTATTTATACTTACCGGGCATTTTATTGGCTACATCTTTCTAACAGGTTGGAGCCCCTTCAGAACCACATTAATTCTTCGTGGCTGAAACATGTCTCTGAGATTTTAGTCTATATTGACATGATAGCATCACACAGTTGTACATTCCAAAAGCTTTACCACATCCCAAAAGTGCCCTATTGGATTGAAATCTGGTTTGAGTACAATGAACTGTCATGTCCAAGAAACCTGGTAAGCAACAATACTCAAACAGGTTGCGATGTTTAAACGCTGCTCAGTTGGCACTAAGGGGTCCAGAGTGTGCCAAGAAAATGTTCACTTATCATTACCCGAACACCTGCAGCATGAACCAATCATATAAGGCAGGACAGATCCCTGCTTTCATGTTTTCATTCAGAAATCGAGACTCATCTGACCAAACAACATTTTTCTAGTCTCCAGTTTTGGTGATTCTGTGTAAATCCTCTGTTTCCTATTCTAAGCTGACAGGAGTGACACTTACTGGGATCTTCTGCTGCTATAAACCATCCACTTAGAAGGATTATGTGTTGTTCATTGAGAGACGCTGCTTATTTTAACTACTTTTTGAGCTTTTTAGCAGTCATTCATGTCTGGCCTCCGCTCACTGTATATTTTGTCTTTTTTGGACCATTCTCTTGGTCCTACAGATGATTGTGTGGGGAAATCCCAGTAGATCAGCAGTTTCTGAAATACCAGCCTTGCCTCCAAATTCAAACTCACTTTTCTACCCGATTCTGATGCTGACTTTAAACTTCAGTAAGTCATTTGGACCATGGCTGCATGACTGCATTGAGTTGCTGCCATGCGATTGATTAGATAATTGCATTAACAGTTGAACAGGTATATCTGATTGTGTGTTGTTTCTTATTTTGCCTCATTTTCTTATATCCCTATGATATTACTTCATATATGTGTTTCCTTGCTGGTGTAGCCCATGTGTTCCTAATTTTGTGCTTTCTGGATTTTGTTCATTGTGCTTTCCTGAGGAGAAAAATGTTGGACTTTGTGACAACAACCAGCCGAAAACGCTAAACGGTCGTCAAAAAAGAACCGCACTCCACGCAGCAGATTGTGACACAGTTTGTTTCACTAACTGCAGAAAGTTCATTTCCAGAAAAGTTTGTTTCTTTGTGTCTTTTAACACAAATTTTCATTAGCTAATCTCAGAGGGAAAAAAAAGTGTTTTCTATTTAAAAAACACATTTTCATATAGAAATTGACTTTAATTTAAATTTAAGAAATGATTGATGCAATTTATAAAAGTTTTGAAAATGGCCTTCTAGCTCAGACTCAGCGTTGGGACGTGAACAAACTAAAAAAAGAGACGACCTGACTGATCTGCTTTCTTTTGTACACCTTAAATATTTCAGCTGGCATGAACTACACATGCTGACAGAACAACAGTCTTCAATTTCTAGTTGAAATTTATACATGATATTGAATTTATTACATCATCAGTCAAGATAACCAGAGATTGATGAAGAAGAGTGTCAAAGCTCAGAGCAAACCCCCTGAGCTCTAATGAGTTTTCCATACCATTGAACCCTGCAGATGTGAGTTTGCGTTGATGTGAGATTAGTGCGTTTAATTTCAGAACCAGCACAGAAGATAGCGAGAAAACATGAAGAAATGAGCAATTAATCAAATCTATTATTTTGCCTTTTATTCATCTGCTGATGTGAAATCCATATTTGACTGAAAACAAGCAGCCAGAAAAGACTGACGGAAAAAATACTGATGTGAAAAGTTTGTGCGTATCATTACACAACTTCAGACGTTTCTTATAAGATGGATAATAATCGAGTGTTACGCATGCAGATAGAAGTGTATTATCAGTTTGTGTGTCTAAAGACTGAAGGCACAGTAGATGTGAGTATTTAAACTACATTTTGACAAGTTCGCACTAAATGTCTGAATCCCCTTCTAAAACATACATTTCATTTCTTTAATATCTGTGTTTAGTGATGCACATTACTAAACATAACTGTAGCTAATCAAACAGTTATCAGCACATAAACAACACAGGACTTTGGGGACCGTTGTGATAAAGCTGGGCTGGCTTGCATTGTGTGGTTCCCTGACTAAGGCCTGAAACAATGAATGTTTTATACTCACAATAAATCAAAACCAATATGTAGCAAGAGGCTGATACTTGTTGTGATGAATCTGCAAATAATTATCAACTTAGCATTGTAGCACCTTCAACATTTAGAGCAAAGGCATGGCCCATAAAACCAAAACGCAAGCTAACTGTTTTCATCACACCGTTTCTGCCTGCGTCCTGGAGCTATTTACAGTGATAACACACTGATGAGCCAACTCTGCACTGCCTCAGCACCAAATGGGAGAAAGTTAGCCTCCAGATGTTAAACATGTTTCCTTAACTTCTTTCCACATGAAGACTACATGTGATGACCTTCCCTGTACCCTTAATGATAACTTTTGATACCTGAGTGTATATTAAATAAAGATGTAGTTTGACAACCATCACAATCCTTTCCAAAGATCGCTGCTTAGGCAGAGACCACCCTCACTAACTTCTGGTGCAAAGCAGTCCTTTTCTTCTATAAGCAGGCCTGAAATATGACAGAAATCAAGTTCAAGAGTTGATCCTAGTAGACTTTCAAGCTGTAAAGAGTTAAAGAATAGGTGACAGCTGAAAACAGGGCAACCTCAATGGTCAAACTGCATCGGATCCAAAATCAGATATTTCAGGTTTAAATACTGACGGCTGATGATGACGTCTTTAGTAATGGTGAATTAATTGGTTTTGCAGATCCTTTGAATATGTTTACCTGGTTACTATGTTGCATATGTTTTGCCAAACCTCAGAGGTGGGAAGTAACAAAGTACAAATACTTTGTTGCTGCACTTAGTAAAGTTTTCAGGTAACTGTGCTTTCCTTGAGCAGTTATTTTTCTGACAAGGTTTTACTTTTTCTCCCTACATTTTTAAACCAATATCAGTACTTTCTACTTTAAAATCATATTTGTTACTTTTGGTTTAAGATGTTTTAGGACATTAAGACATTAGCATGCCTAATCACCACAGGTGGAAAGATTGATTAAACTATAAGTTACTGCAGCTGCTTAGTCTGTGTTGGCGGAATTATTTTGTTATCATTTTTTAAGCTAAAGACAATTGTGCATTCACGTGTCAGGACACCAGCAGTTTTAGGAATACTCAGATAATGCATTAACAACCATGCCACAATCAAAGTCAGTCGAGCTGCACACCTGCATCTGCAGGATTTTATGCACTGCACTGCAGCCGTGTGATTTGCTGATTGGATAATTGCATGAATAAGAAGGTGTACAGGTGTGCTATCTAAAGTTCTTGGTGATGGTTTTTTGCAGTGAAACAATCAATGAGTTCGCAGTGTTAACATTGCAGTGGACGAGCAGTTGTAGCCTTACGGTTGGAGAAAAAAGCGACAGACACGATACAGACAGGCAGTCAAAAAGATAGACAGGAAGTTAAAGAGACGAAAAAGCTCACCGCCTCTGAGTGATTTTCACTCTCTCCTCAGCTGTATAATTTAGGCCATCTGCCACAGACACAAACACCTCAAAGACACCGCGTGTGTGTGTGTCTCTCTGTGTGTGTGTGTGTACCTGGATAATGATGGCAACAATGTTTTGGGTTTTTTTGCATCTGTGTCCTACACATACACCTGTGTGACTCAGTATTCTTTGCTAATGATGACTCTGATGTGCTGTGAACACACACACACACACACACACACACACACACACACACACACACACACACACACACACACACACAGATTTTCGTTGTATTTGTTTGGTGAAGGCATTTTAATTTTACTTTGATTTAATTACACAAGTATAGCCAGCTCTAACAAGCAACAGATTATTAACTCAGCTCATCTTATTCCAGGTTTTTTTTACAGGTATTTTTGTGATGAACACCTGCCGCTGGATTCTTATTGACACATGAAGCAAAATGAGAGCCTGTGAACTGTAAATATGTGTCAAAAATACCACAGCAATTCAGCCAAATAAGTTTTACTTGCACTGGTTTTGAAACACAATCAGTAATGAATGCCTCTGGAGCTCAGCTATTGATTCTGGTGTGAATCTTTTAAGTTGTTATTTACAGGACTCCTTTTTTTTCATAGCATAAAATTTGCAGGTTGGACCTGCATACACTTTAAAAGACAACTCTAGCAAAATGCTTCAGACATCACCAGTATCTCACTTTGAGGTTTACTACCCAAATAATTTTAGCTATTTTTCACATTCAGCACCAAAATGAAGAAAATTCTTTAGCGCACATTTCCTGTCCACTGCAGCAAAAAATGCTGGAAGTAAGCATCAGGAACTATCAGGGTAAGAGCATGCAGCACATGAATTTCAGGCTGCAAGGATGTGAGTTTTTGTTCCACACATACATTTGCTTATACATTTGGAATGGCTGTAGCTCAGGAGATAGAGAAGGTCATCTCGGTGCTACAGTTTACATGCCAGAGCAACATAATGAACCCAAAGTTGCTCTCTAGTGTGTTCATCAGAGTCAATGTAGGCAGGAAACACTAGAAAACAGGGCTTGTATGAACTGGTGAATGAGGTGTGTTGTATAAAGTGCTTTGAGTTCACAAGTTGGGTTGAAAAGTGCTATGAAAGAACCGGTTCATTACCCATTTAGTGTAGACAATGTCTTAGCTCTTTAACTGTACTATGCTATGTTATACAGATTATTTACTATAACAGAGTAGTGTAATTGACAAGGAAGGATCCAGGACTGTGCAAAAAAGTCATTTTGCCAGGAAGGGGATGGCTTTTCAAGGAAAATGGGAAACAGGTGCACCGATTCATTGAATATGTGCAAGCATACATGGAAATACAGCATGTAAGGCATGGTATCTTTACTCTTCAACACAGCATGAACTCTCTAGTAGTCTTCTGGAGTAGTTCTCCAGGCTTCTTGAACAACATTCAAAGCTTTTCATTGGATGTTGCTGCTTTTTGTTTTGTTCTCTGTCAAGATGATCCCGCACTGCTTCAAGGTTGCGATGAGAGCTCTGGGGAGGCCTATCTATGGCTAATAGTGTTTTGGCAGTGTGCTTGGGAGCGTTGGCATACTGAAACATGAAGCCAATGCAAAACAGATGCTTTTCACATCTGTCTGTTCAAGGTTCCACAGTGAACAGATTCATGTCAGTCCATTAAAAATAGTTTTTTGATTTGGAGACAGGAAAACAAGTTAGAGTAGCAAAAGTAAAAGGTGATTTCTGGAGTTTCCACATAAACACATAAAAACATCCATCATGCATTTGCCTAAGTACATTGTGTGTATCATTTTGATCAGCATTTGAAACTGTTTACATGTCTGTTCATCAGCTTGCTATCTTCTGCCTGTGCAGGAACACTGCAGAGCTTCCTTGTGAGTTCCCACCATCTGCAGATCAATGGAATGAGGTGAAATCATTAGTGGAAAATGGGAGCTCCACACTGTGAATACAGTTGTGATGTGGGGGTCAAGCGGTGACATGTGATGTGAAAACAGTGTCCTGTTTTGCCTTTTTTGTAATGTTTGGTGCAGCCAGATTCACACATGCTGCTGGAATTACTAGCTCTGCCTTATAAGATTTATGAGTTATGGACTCTCTTTAATCTCAGTAACCTCTTTTTTGCTTTGTACGGCTCACAATTACCGAGTGCATCTTGAGAATCATTCAGTTAAATTATGCATCAATAACTACGATGGGAGTAATTACCTTAAGCTAATTCATGCTTTCAGGCTTGAATTTTGCAAATACACGGGTCACTTAACACATCAGCGTTTCTCAAAGATGAGTTTTTTTTTCTAATTGGTGTCTGAGGGAACGGCTTGCAAAAGAAAGAATGAATTACTAAACCTTACTTAGGCTTAGACATCAGCACCTTATGATTACAATAAAAGACATTTCAGTGTGCTCACTATGGCCAACTTAGTTCACTCCTGTCCGAACACACAAAAACATACATGAACACAGCATATCTTTGTCACTCTATCTCATGTCACACACACACACACACACACACACACACATTCAGGCAGTGGTGGTTAAGTAGATAGTGCAGTGTCAGCAGTAGTGACATGTTATTAGTTGGAAGAGGAGTGCCTTTTGACATGTGGCAGTGTGTGTGTGCTTTTCATTTGTTTGGGTTCCATTGCAAGCAGACTGCTGACACTTCATTAGGGCTCCACTACAATGTGTGTGTGTGTGTGTGTGTGTGTGTGTGTGTGTGTGTGTGTGTGGTTGGCTGTGAGAGAGAGAGAGAGAGACTGACAACTGCAGGCTCTGTAATCACAATATAATGGCAAAGCTGCACAGAATCAATGATTACACATAATTAAAATGGACAGAAGAAGAGGGCAGACAGGTATACAAGTAAGAAAGATGGAGAAAAAAAGAAGCTTGTGAGGAAGCAGTCACAGCCAGAAAGAGAGAGAGAGAGAGAGAGATAATGGATGCTGAGCGATCATTACTGCTTCCATAAATGTAAAGTACTACAGTTAGACTAGTGGGCTATCACCCATACTGATGTAAATTCTAAGTGCTTCAGTCATGCTAATTTGATTGCACTGACAGCCATGACAGAGACGCGGATGCAGAGAACATTATCCATATGATAACCGACTTGGCTGACACCCTGTGGGCTTATTAAAGTGCTCCCCGTACAATTAGCAGCGATAGGCGGCGAATGGCAGGTTGATATTCGCTGCAGAGCCCCAACATGGCTGCCACACAGTTTCATTAAGGTTGTGACAATCAGTGTTATACATGTCGTTTGCATAGACAGCTAGTGTCAGCGATAATGTTACTATTAAGTGGTGCTGCAACGTGCAGGTTATCAACGCGATGGTCATTAGGCCATAATTAGACGATGCAACAGGCAGCTTGTTACGGTGAATGCAGGCTCTTGTAGCAGGTCGAAGAGGAAGAGATGCGAGCTATGGTACTATTCATGTTTAGTGTGAAAAAACTGACACGTTGACATCTGAAAAGATGCAGATAGAGTGGGCGTTTCAAATCTTTGGCTTATCCAACATGTCAACCCAAAGTCAAAAAAAAAAAAAGTAACGGTACATTTCAATTAAATGAGAACAAAACTATGCACTGATTTCACCTTAGTTTGAGTAAGACTGGTAAACCTAAAATATCTACTTATTGATGATCTGATGAACACAGACTTTTCTCCTACTTGCTCCAGGATGGCGAGAGAGGCTTTGGTGTCCTTCCATAATCTGTTCTGTGAAACCAGCTCCCAGTTTGGACTCAGGAAACAGACACTCTCTCCATGTCTGAGATTATGTCACAGTGGTGGGTCTGCGACCTGGTATTTGTGTTTCAGAGTTTGAATTAATATTCTTTGATTATTGTTATTCATGGTTTTGGTTTTTAAGCTCTCAGTGATCTTAGTTCTCCCTCCTTCAGTGTTAATCTGTGTTTTAGTCTCTGTTCCCATGTCTACTCTGTGCCTTTCCCCCATGTTTCATGTCTCTATGTTCCCGATGTCTCCGCAGTCACTGTGTTAAGCTTGAGTGTCTTGAATCTGGGTTTTGGTCTTTGTGTTTCCTGTTTTATTTTGATAGGGCCTTTTCCTGTGTTCAGTGTATTCAATTTTGCTTCCTCCTGGTCTCGTTATGTCAGATCAGTCCCAGCTGTTTCCCATTCCCTCGTTACTCCCTTGTGTATTTAAGCCCTGTGTTTTCCTCTGTCCGTTGTCCCATTGTACCCTCTCAATGCTGTGTGTTTTTCTCTGTGCTCCTGACAAATTCCTAGTTCTCTGTTCCTGGTTATTTTTCTAGTTTGAGTTTCATATTTCTAATGGTGGGGTTTTTTTGGGTTTTTTTTGTATTCAATGTTAAAGTCTTTCCCAGCATATAAAGCCGTCCCTCTGAGTTTACCTTTCTGTCTATGAGTCCTACATTTGGGTCCCTCATCCTGCCTGCCACAGCACAGACCTTGACAGATTAGGCTTAAAACTAAATCTTATAGTTAGGGCTGGATCAGGTGACCCTGGATCCTACCTTAGTTATGTTGCAAAGGGACTAGGCTGCTGGAGAAGTTCCCATGTTTCTTCTTCACTCTGGCTCTCTTCCACAGTGTGTCTTTTGTCCTGTCTCCCACCCCTCACCCCCAACCAGTCATGCTGGCCCCTCCCTGAACCTGGATCTGCTGGAGGTTTCTTCCTGTTTAAAAGGGAGTTTTTCCTTCCCACTGTCACCAAGTGTTTGGTCATAGTGGGTCATGTGATTGTTGGGGTTTTTTTTTTAATAGTAGGGCCTAACCTTACAATAATGGAGCGAATTGAACTGAAATGGAGCTCCCACAGTTAACTTGCACTAAAAAGTAAACCCACAAATGTAGCCTATGTGTACTATGTGTAGAATTTGTGTTGTTATTTAGTGTTTAGAGCTTTGGAGCTATCAGAATTTATCGTCTGTTATGGCTACAACAAATAACATACACAACAGTTCATATAGCAGTCAAGCTGACCTCAAATGTATTTATTCATTTATTTTTATATTAAATAATTAAATAGGGTGTGCAGCAGAGTGGTGCCGTGGTTAGCACTGTCACCTCACAGAAAGAGGCTCTTTAGCTTGAATTCACTGCCCAGCTGTATGTTGTGAACATTGTGACGTCCTCCCACTGTCCAAAGACGTGTGCGTTATGGTGATTCTGAAACAGCTGTAGGTGTGAATGGTTACCTGTCTGTGTTAGTGTTACTGCAGACTGACGATCTGTCCAGAGTGTACCTGGACTCTTGCTAAACGACAGCTAGGAATTTAATTTTCATTCATATTAGTTTCATGTGGCTACCAAATAAGGACTTGTAATGCAGAGTTACAGTTGTGTCATTTCAGTCACTGTAACCTGACACTGCAACCACAGCAGAGGTTTCAAGCATATTTGCATTTGCTCACAAGGTGCAATAAGAACAGGGAAAAGCCTGTAAGGCCAAAACTAAACCAGCATGATGTGTTTTGTGTTCTTCAAGGTCCAGACAACATTTTAAATGGGTGTAAGTTATATGTGGATGTGTCTTTCATAAAATGTCTTTCAAAATATGCTTGAGGATTATAAATATCAAAATTATAATTTGCATCCAAATGCCATCTCACATTTAACCTCTTACATTGCTTTTACATTTCACATCTGCCTTTCTTTCAAGTTGACCCCAAATTGTGTTAGTTAGTTAGAAATATGCAGTTATATAATTAGCTCAAGTTATTCAGCTTGTCACCTGTTGTCCAGGACCTAGACCTACGTCATCTTTACTTATAAAAAAACAATACTATTCCCTTCAAACTAAATACTGAGCTGCCATGGCGAAGGTTTGCACTCGCGGAGTACTTCTCGTTTCCCACATCACTGTTACAGACATTTTATCTTCCATTGTTAACCAGTAGAAATACATTGGGAATACAGTGTCAGTACAGCAACAGCAACATAGTCATTCAACAGGGCTCTTTTGCCACGACTCAATCTGAACTTCTGTGTGAAGTCACATTCAGTTGAAACAAAGAGCCTCCTCCACAAGCTCCTTCAAACAGGCATTTTCCTACAACCATAGACTAGAAATGGCTCGTTCTTTGATGAAAGTGCCATTAAAAAGGAATTGTTGTCACATGGGCTAATGTACCATTATACAGCCGTTCAGTTTGCAGTGCACAGATGAGTATTGTACAAAGAACCAAGTAGACATTATATGACTGTCTCGCTTACCTTGCTATTCTCAAGTATGACCGGGCTGCCACGTTTGTTGCTATGAAAATGCTCAGAGCGTCTAACAGGACACAACTTCAAACTGCAGACAGAACAATCGCTCCTCAGTCACAATTCATTATCTTACCATTACTTGAAGCCACTGTCAACACCAATGGGGTTTACTCTCTTTTGTTTTATTTCTGTTATTGCAGTATGTGAAACCTTGTATCACTGAAAATAATATCTTAATGGTGCTTTTATGACAGTTTTAGTGTGTACATGATGTTTACTGCTGTACTACTGCAGCAGCCTGAGGCCACAGGGCCATACGCATTAGGCCAGTGAACAGGTGTTTAATGGAGTCTGGACAAATACACTAAGACCTCTGCACTCACACGTATCTATCACACATACTGCAAGACACACACACTCAGTAAACAGAGGGGAATGAGAAAGAGAGGTCTGCCTGTTACATGTATCAATCATTTCTTACAGATGCGCTCACCTCTGCGAGTGACTGCTGAACACACACATGCAGGCCTGCACACAGACTTGCCGGTCAGTGTTTGTGTGTGCATGTGTCTCACAGAGGGAGGTCTCGTAATGAACAACAATATGTTCCGTCCCAAATTATCTCCCCTGTCCACTCCATTAAAATGTCATAGGTCCAAATGTTAATCTCTTCCCCTTGCGGTTTAGCAGAGTGACATTTCACAACTGTCCCCTAATTTTTTCTTCAAGTGCACACAAATTACCTTCTTTTCTGTTCTAATTCTTTAAAGTCCTCCTATTTAGGAAGATCTTTTTTTTTAAATGTAGCACTTCTTTTTCAACTTTAAACACTGAGTACGAATAAAGCGGACAAGTGTATAAGACTTGAAGCAGAAATGAAATATAGTATACATCAAAAATCATGAAAAGGGACCCTTTTTCACATATTCAACGACTCCACTAGAAGCCATTAAATCCCATGTGCTAGTCTTTTAGATCTAAGAAATTTCACAGGGAAATCCTTTATTTCCAATGGAATCGAAACAATCACAGGCTTTACCTGGAAGGGGGGGACTAAATCACTTTTACTTTGGCTAATTTTGACATATAAATTTGCTCCATGGACAGTTTGACAAAGTCCATGACAAGGAGCATCACTTTTGTTTAACCTCCTCAGTTGAATTACTCAAGAGGAAAGGTTGGCATACAAAGGCAAAGATAATGTCGAGTCAGAAGAAGGCCCTCTTTCTTTGATGGAAAAAAAATATGTGGATCAAACAGGCTTTCTGTGCTTATAGGATATAATCAGGCACGAAACATCCTGTGTGACTTTACTTGACAGGCTTGGCAATGCGAAATCTGTTTTCAGTACTCTGTCACTAGAGTTTTGCATCATTTATTTTCCTCCACAGTTTGACATCTCTGAAATAGTGAAACATCTCGTGTATTAAAAACACAACTGCACACAACAGATGAGATTAAAAAGATACATCAATAATGAATTTAGCCTGTGACCATTCGTTATTAGTACCCATTTACTGCCTACAACTTTTAATTAGAAATGTTTCCTGTGAAATTATTACATATCTGCAATGTTCATACAAATCAGCCAAGTTGAGTTCTATATTTCACTGTCAAGGTGTGCTGTGTGGCAACGCAGGATGGAAGACCCAAATGCAGGACTCACAGGACACAAGGGTGAACTACAAGAGGCAGCTTTATTGTGCTGTAGCAAAAAACATACCAGGAACCAAAAACAGAAAACTAGAAACTAATGACGAGGAACCAAGACACTGGGAAGCTAGACAACTAAACTGGGAACAGAGCAAGAAAAGTACGAGGACCACAGAGGGAAAAACACACACAGCATGGTGAGAGTATGACAAAAACAAGGAAAACACAGAGCTTAAAAACACTGAGGGATAACGAGGGAATGAGACACGGGAGGAGAACACAGCTGGGAGTAATCAAACACGACGGGACCGAGGGGAAGCAAAACTAGAAACACTGACATGACTGGGGAACAAAATAATAAACATGAAGACTGAACCTACACTAAACACGAGGACCTAAGAACAGAATTTAAAGAGCAGAGAAGAACCTGAGCACTAGAAACACAAACCAAAACACTAGAAGTCATAAACACGATGAATTCATAGATTAACATCAACAACAACATCAAAACACTGAGTCACCGACCCTGGACCGTGACAGTCACAGCCATTGGTATCATACGGATGCCAGTATTTGGTGATTTTAAAGTCTGATGCATCCTCTATTTTTTCACACATGAAACATAAACAGAACTTTGGTTATGTGCAATTATTTATGATAACTTACTAAGACAATCTGACAATGCAGTTGTCTCAAAACCTGAGTTGCCAACAAGGAACTCGCAGCATGCCCTCTGCTGGAAAACATATGCAACATCAACACTACTAAAGGGTGTTTCTCCCATTTTAATGTCTTGATTTATCGGCCATTATAAATAGCAATAACAAAATATCTGCAAATAGTGAATATTGGCCAATGTATCGGTCCAGTTTTAGTTGAAATATTTTTTTATCTCTGTTTAGCAGGAGCGACTTATCTGTTATACTGAATGCATTATCATAGAGATTTTTCCTGTTTACAACCTCACAGCAAGTTGATTTACAATATGAAATTATTTTATGTATGGATGTATTTGGGAAGTAAATACAGTACATCACCTCTCTAATAATTTCAAAAGTATGAAAATAAGGCTAGAGGTTGCCTAGCAACAACAGGAAAATTATGGAATCATAAGTTGTTATAGTTTATTTGTTATTCAATGTGAGATTTTAAAAATATAAATAAATTAAAATATGCTGTCAGGTACACATTCAGCAGCTATTATTGTTAATTATTTATTGAGAGTATTGGTGCATTATGAGACCTCATGGGGGATGTTTTCCTGTTAAGTATACCATAGCTCCTCTTTTAATGAATGTAAAGAGCGTGCTTACCCAAATTGCTGTTAGTTTACTATTAGTACTTAAAGACTTTTACTTATCACCAAGCTTCCAGAACTAAATATTTTGCAGTGAAGCCTGGGCAAATGTTGCTGTGCCTCTTACTGGTGTACTGAGGCCTTTTCAGCTGATTTATTTGCAGTCTGAACTACAGAACTGTATGCTACAGATAAAGTAGCAAAATACCAGCACAGCGTGTGTCGAGGGGTGCAGAAGAAACTCCTTTCATGCCAGCTGTGGTAGCAGCGCTTTCTAAAGACTGACCTAAATATTTTTCAGTGGAGAGATTGTGTTTTTGAAGAACCAATTTGCGTTTCTGAATAAACATGTAGTCGCATAACGAGAGGGTGAGATTATGAGGGAAAAAAAGAGCGGAATGATAAGTGTGAGGTCTGAGCTTAAGATACTGAGGAGTGTATTTGCACATGCAACATTTTGATACTATGAGAGAAATCATTACAGATTAAGCACCGTGGGATCTTTGATTTTGTAGTGTATGGATTGGAATGGGGATAAAATACAAGGTTTGAAGGAACATTAGCAGAAGCCAAAAACACAATAACATGAAGTGTAATGGAGGAGAAAATGTTCCATCTTTGAGTTCAAAGGAGGAATATGTGAAGTAATAGGCTGGAATCAGGACCTGAAATGAACACGCAGGCAGTGACATTAAGCTGCGACTCTATTGCTGGGTGAGAAGATGGGTTACAAAAGTGCCTTCACACCACCATGGTACAATTTTGAAGAACATTTTTCGCGATTTAATACTTCAATTCAAATCAGTGATGATGAATGGCTTATGTATACGAGTAGAGTCAGTGGTTGTTTTTCAGGAGTTGAGTTCTGCCTCTTAGTTCCAACTTTGCTTCAGATACAAAGACATTTTGGATAATTTCATGCTCCCAACTTTGTGGGACCATTTTGGGGATGGCCCCTTCCTGTTCTAACATGACTGCACAACAGGGCACAATGCAAGGTCTATCAAGACATGGATGAGCAGCTTGGTGTGGAAGAACTTGACTGGTCAGGCCTTCTCATTCAACATCAGTGTCTGACCTCAAAAACGCACTTCTAAAAGAACAGTCAAAAATTCCCATAAACAGACTCCTGAACCTTGTTTAGTTGAAGCTGTTATAGCTGCAAATGATGACATCATATTAAATAAACCCTGTAGATTAAGAATGGAATATCACTCATTGTTATATGTGTGTAAAGGTAGTTACTTGTGGCAATATGCTGTATGATCAGTGTAGGGTTATCGCTTTTTTTTTCATCGTCGTCAGTTTAAAAGTTAAATGTAACAGTTACTGGGGCTGTGAAGTCAAAGTTAACTGCATTATTGTCACTTTTATGACATTTTCCCTTCTGCCACTGTTTTACAGCCAGCTCCATAACCTCAATGACAAAAACCCTTTTTAATTTCACTTGATTTGCAATTTCCCCAAAAAACTCAATATAATCAATCAAAATTTTCATGTGTACCTAATGCACTTGTACGTTGGTTTTGAAGTGTTTGTAGGTCCAGTTAAGGAATAGAGACCAGTAATGTACATTATTGATAAACTCCTGGAAGTAAAAAGTAAATTTCACAAAATAGAAAATACCTTTAAATTTAAATACTTAACGCTGTTTTTTCTTTGGGGTCAAAAGTTTAAAATATGGGCTTTGTTTCATGAAGCAGTAGCAGTAGAAACAATAACAGTTACACTATAAGAATCACTTAAGTATAAAATACCTACTCTGACAATTCAAAGATATTAGAAAACAGATGAGGACTAATGTTTTATGTTTCCAGTAAAATAGGTGCTGTTTTCATAGTTCCATATATCAATGGAAAATGAATGTTAACGCAAAGTTATTTTAGTTATTTATCAAATAATTAGAAACACAATAATACATTATTATTCTGTATATATTATATTATATTATTATAAAAGGGTTAGATGTCATGATTATGTAAGTAGTAATATCAATCTAGCCAGCTGCTCTGAAATCAATAAATGGCTGTCGCAATAAATCAACTAAAATGAAAAGGAAAAAAAAATCATTATATTTGCCCCACGGTTAGCTTAAGAGATAAACATCACCAGCACATTATCATGTAATTCTCTGGAAATTGTCTTTGTCCATTCTAACAATGACAATGTTAATTAACTAAATGCATTTAGTGAAAGAAATCTTCCACTCTTCTCTGTTTGCTTCTCTTTCTCTCTCTACTTTTGGTGTGCGTTTAAGAAAGGACTAAACTGACTTTTAACACTTTTAACACTCTACAAAACAAATCACATAAACTCCTGATCTATCAAAAAGAAAAAAGTGAAAGAATTTGCAAAAACACTGGGCAATATTAAGGTACAGGTACACTCTTAATTTTCAGACAGTTTGAATGGAACACAAATCTTCTCAAACACAGGAGGAACTGGCTTTAAATATTCTGTTATACGTAACATATTACCTTGGAAATAAGTTTCAGTACTCTTTTACACAAAACAGGAAATATATATGCTTCTTGACATGGCTTCTTAATGATAAACCAGTGTTTTCTTATGGATTATTAATTCATCTATGAAGCTTTAGTAGAAGTCACAAAGTACAGACCTGTTGTAAATGAACACTTCTTGGGTTTTCAAAGTCATGCTAACAGCTTTTTATTTTTAGGAATCCATTGGCTTGTGGCTTTATGAAGGATACGAGTATTTGTCAATGTTTTTGACAAAATGTAATGGAGTTTTCAGTTATATTTCTTTACAACTGCAATGTTTAATGGTTAATAATAGCATGATAAACCTCTGAACCACTTACTGAGTATAACAGTTCCCTCATTTGAGGCACCATCTCAAGGTTTGCTCATTGTTTCAAAAGTAACTTGTGACCTTGTTTTGTGTGCAAACCTGTTCTCCTGTTCTCTTTATTTACTGTTGAACAGCAAGAGTTAGCATGCTAGCACACCAAAGGTAGTGACCTCAGCAAACCGTATATCTGCTCAATGTGAAAATATCACAATGTCACAGTGAATAAATCACAGCTACTGTATGCTAAAGCTGCTTATTAATGTTTACAGAATACTGCTACATATTAGTATTTGTTGAGGCAAGTCAACAAACTTTTACAACAAGCTAATAAAGTCACGCAGCGCTTTGTGAAATTGCTTCTTTGTTTGATAAACGGCTACTTTGGGATCCTCTTTCGAAAGGAATTATGATTCTGTATGTATGCAAAGCCACCGTGGATAATAAAAGGAAGAGAAGTACCATGAAAACTTTTGGTATGATAGATGCTGAGAATATTGCCAATCTGATGAGTCTCAAAGTGTGCCGGTGTGTTGGGACCCAAAAATCCAGCTGATAAATCTCAGCATAATGGAGAAATGTTGACAGGCAAACAGAGGAGCATTCTCTTCCACAGCTGGATGTACTGGAGCTGTTATGGGACTGACACATTTTGAGTTTCTGCTATGCGTGTGTGTCTGCTGGGCTTTAGCAGTGTAAGCCAGGTTTTGAGGCTGTCAATGTCTCTATAGCCTCTAATCCATGGGTGGAGTGAAGGGTGACCATCTCTCCTTTGCTTTCTCTCTCTCTCACTCAGTCTCTATAGCGCTACCTAAGCCTCTTTTCACCCCAATTTAACACCAATCGTCCTTTTCACAATGCTGCCCATAGCCCTAACATAACCTCTGCATGCATGCACGCACACCCACTCACATACCGCAGCTTCCCCCGTCATTCCTTACAATTGTAGAAGCATCATTCTCCTTCACTATAATCTCCTTTTCTACCATTTTCTCTAGCTGTTAGTATCTCTCCATCACTAGAAATTTATCTCAGTCTTTCGCTCCGCGTCAATCATAGTTGGTCTTTTATTTGTCTTTCTATCAGAGAAATGATGAAGGTATGACTGAAGTAAGAGTTAAGAGGAAAGGTAGCAGATTTAAGGATAGAGCCAATTTAGATGAATTTCAAAGTCTTTGTAGGAATTTAGACTCAGGCCATTCTCATTAGAAGAAGCCAAATTGGAAAAATCAGGTACCCAAAGTCAGTTTGATTTTATCTTTAATAAACTTGGCAAACCTCCTGGGCTTATATAGCTCGTATCAGGTTTCACTCCATTAATGAAAAAAAAAAGTCTGTTTCCTGCGGTGCATCCAAATGGCAAAAGCAAAGTCTGTTTAGCTTGCTGAGATTTCTAGTCACCGGCTACAGACCCAACATTTCTATTTATAGACTGTGACACAACTGTTGAGCATGCTAAAAGACAGCAAAGTGTTCTGTACTGAATGCTGCTCTTTATCCATCCCACTATCCTTTGAGATTTCGATCTTGTGGTGGATTTCACCTTGCTCTCTGCAGATGGAGCTCCGTGCTGTGTAGCAAAATGCACGCAACGTTCATTTATAATCGGAAGAAAAGAAGCACGAGAAAGGCGCAGATATAACAGAAGCCCTGCAAAGATTTGCATGGGATTCAATAACAGGCCGATGGATGCATAATGGATTAAGAGCACAGACAACATGTGACATAATACAGTTCACTATAGATTCACATATAATAACAGACCTGTGCAAAATGGGTTTTAGTTAACACGGCTTGGCAATGCTCCGATCTCTTCCAAAATATAGAACTTTGAGAGGTGAATAAAGAACTTATTGGAAGTCTGAGTGTCAGAATTTTCTGAATTTGTTGACATCAAATACAGTAGAGTGTGTGTCCCTGATAAGACATGAAAGCATTTTACAACAGATTTTTGCACAGCGCTGTCTACTGGAAATACAACAAAATGCAAATAAACAGTCAACCTCACATTTACAAACAAGGAAATCAGATTATTATTCAAATGTTCCAGTGTAATAAATCTATACAGTAAGTAAAATTCCACCTTAAAAGACTAATCATAATTCAAAGTATATAGAAAAGCCTGTTTTTAAATGAATTGTACGTAAATTATTCTAAGATCCCTTTGTGCATGCACCAAGCTAAAGGTTCCTTCTTACATTAACCTCAGAGTTTTGAGAAGGTATGAAACACTACAAATGAAGATTATGCAAAGACCACTTTAATGTATCTCTGTAGAATACTTCACATGTTTCACCTCCCAGAATGCCTGAGCAGAGAGAGGTCCCAGGTTCGATGAAAAATGCAGAGAGTGCGGACCTTCCTACAGAATGCATGAATTGGAAAAGGAGACGAGGTGGAAAGAGCATGACTGGAGGTTGTGCAGAAATGTTTTCTTCTATTTCAGACCCTCGTCTCTTTCTCCTTCAGGTTGCTGGGAGGAGGGATCTTTGGTGGCTCAGAGAGAGGAGTATTTAAAAAAAAAATAGCGTACTGACGCAACTAAGGGGGAAAAAAAAGGTGTACAGATTAAGAAAGCGAGACAGAAAGAGGTACCACAGAAAAAATATGCAGGATGTAAGGGAAGATGTTTTGTATTTCAAAGCTGGCCTCTGTGTGCAGTTAGGAGGAAGAAACTCTGATGCCTCCCACTCAGTTTGGCCTCAGGCCTCAGTATCCATGTGAACATCCCTCTGTTCTAACTCAGTCAGATCTGCCCCGGCGCTGCAAAGGATTGCAGTCTCTGGCTGGAGATGCTGGGTGGGTGAGAACATCTCTCTGTGGTTGAAGTATGTATGAGACACTCCTGTACAGGCTCTCTGGATGAAACCCAAATGGAACTTTTCACTCAGTTAGTCATACTCTGTTGTGGTATAACATGAATGTGCATGGATACACAGAGGAGATTTAGGGCACTCACGGGGAGATGCTTTTGTGACTACACGCCAGGTATATTAACTTACAAATGTGGCTACAGCTGAATCCATCTTTTTAAAGCAGCAGGGCTCTTGGAATCCAGTTTTCACTTGGTTAGGCAAGATTCCTTCTAGCATACAAAGAAGATACGTGAACACAAAGAATGTGTCAGTCGCAGAAAACTAAAAGGTCTTCCCTGGTGCTTCTCAGCTTATTAGAGACATGAGGCGAGTCGTAATTTGGCATGTATGAAGCTCCAGATGTTAGAAGAGGGGGCGACTTTTTCCAGGACTTCATCAAACTGAAATCATCTATTGATATCAGTTCTTCTGCTGCTCTGGGGGCAAAACATTGTAGCAACAAATGGTTATCAAATATGGGATTAAATGTTACAATTCAGAAGCGTGCAAAGGGTTCATCAACAAAGCATTCAGAGGGAGGAACCATGCAACGCTGCTGAGGAGGCATGTGCTTAAAGGAAAACAACTCTTTTATGGCCACTAGGAGAAAGCAGAGCAAGCTACAAACACAGCAATAAAAACTATATAAAATACGCCCTAAAGTTCAACAGTTAAACACTTCGACAGTGTTGTGTTTTAAGTGCAACCTTTGAGATTTAGAACCTCTGGTTTAACATGATCATGCCAATATAATAAAAAACAGGTTCATGGATTTTTTTCTTTCTAGTGGTGGCAGTTGGATGAGGGTACTTTAGTGTGTGGAGTATATTTTGGCACTGAGTGACAAAGGTACTGTACTCTGATTGTTGGGGTTTGCTCTGTATTATTGCAGGGCCTCTGTCTTTCAATATAAAGGCAACATTTCATGCTATATAAATAAGACTGAATAGATTTGGGGTGCATGGGCTGATAAAGATAAGCAGAGGAGAATGGATATATAAATCAAATTGAATTGTACAAAATATGTGACAAACTAAAGTAAATGGCTAAAAGCAAGCATGTATCTTCAGTATTATATGACTCATGCAATTAAAACACACATTACCCTGCATCTTTTTCTACCTCCCAAATCCTCAGTTTCTCAGTGCAAACCTTCACACGTCTTGGTTTCTGTCACAGTCACAGCTGGTCCGTCCCATTATCGTCTCCCCAAACTCACTTTCATTGTGTTTTGTGAGATTTTGGGGTTTTATTTCTACTTTCATTGTGTTTCATACAGATTTCATTGGATTCTGTGTGCTTCTGCAGAGTTTTTCGACTTGCTGGCATTTTCTTAAGTAGTCCATTTGACCTGTCAGGGCGACCATAAATTTGACCCCCATGAGACCTTAGATTGATCAGCTCCTATAGCCAGCAGACAGGAAGGAAGGAGCATGAAGACCCCCGGATGGTAATTGGATCCTCACAGTCTGGAAAATCAAGAAACAAAGGGTGCAAGACGGACGAACATTATAGATTTAAAAAAAAGAGGAAATACCACGAAATAGATTGTTGAATGAAAAATGTTGTTTTGATGGTGACATATTGGCCAGACATTAGTTGCAAAGCCCACTAACAATAATGTGTGTATGTGGCATGCATTCGTGTGTGGCCTCTAATTGGTGGCTGTAACTGGGTTTCCTGCAGTGATTCAAGCTGACTGCGGGGACAGTGATACACATTTGCGCGTGCACGTACGCGTGCAGAATCACAGACGGGGCTACAATTAATGATGGCAATAATGTCAACACAGAGCTGAGGCCAGTGAGAGAAAATGGGAGGGAAACAAGATGAGATGGGGAAAAGAGGAAAACAAAGGCAGAAAGAATTTAATGATTTGCTACTGTATCTTAAAGCGTCTCTCCCTCAAACTTTTTATTTGAGCAGACAGAAAAGAACACAGGAAATGGGAGATGAGATCACAAATGAATGCTGTGAAATAACCAGTGACATTTTAAGGGACACTAAAATCTGAGTAAATCCATTAATAATCATTGATTTTGAGAAGTGCCTCTTATAATGTGCTGACACAATCCTTTATCAATAAAACTGAAGTGTCTACTTCACCAATCGACACTGCAATCTATATCAACTGTAGAACTGCAAGTCCTCATATTTTGCCTAATAATAAGGGCTGCTGTCAGTGAGTGGCTTTACAAAATAAAAGCACACTTATTTCTTAAAAAGTTGAATAAAAAGTCCAAAAACCTTTGCCCTGGTAAGAAACACCAAATCCACTGAACCGTCAATAAATCTGATTGGTGGATTAATACCATCATACAGTGTGAGTTCTTGTTTTGTGTGCTGCATCCTGGAGTTGCTTCCAGCCGACAGCATGGAGATACTTTCCTCAGCAATAAGGAAATAACATCCCAAGGTCTGACTTACATCCTAAACGCGTCCTTTTTTTTTCCTTCCCTGTGATGCATTCATGGTGCAGGTTTCAAATGTGCATTCGCTGAACTTTAGCATCTTGCTAGCACCACAGAAGAGGAGTGAGCATAAATGGTGTAATGATTTTTAAATGGCAGGTCATTTCAGATGTAACTTTTCAATCAGCTCAACAAACATCAGCAAAAACTGTTGCTGTGCAGCCTGCAGCACAGTGTGTCTGCTGGGTAAATGTGCAGCTGCTGTACTTCCCAGGCAGAGGAAAATAAACTTTAACATGTTAATATGTGGCACTCAGAGATGGAGAATTATATAAAGAGAGGACAGGAGAGACAGATTAGAGATTATTTTTAAAGTTAAGAACTGTTCAGAAGGAAAAGGGAGCTTTCTAAAGCAGAATGCAATAACTTGCAAATCTCACAAACCCAAATTTTATTCACAATTAAACACAGAAAACATGTCAAATGTTTAAGCGGAGACATTTTACTATTTCATGAAAAATATTAGCTCATTTTCAATTTGATGACAGAAACGTGTCCCCAAAAAGTTAGGACAACCCATTTTAAAATATCTGGCACAAAATGGTACAAGAACAAGAACACCTGCCTAGAACTGATATTGTCCAGATGCAAATGTGTCCGATCAGAGTCTAAAAACCTGGAGCGATCTTTGCAAAAGAAAAATAAAGTTAATAATTGAGTCCAGTCTTGCCTCATTTATTTAGGCTTTATCATCCGCCAGTACTAGGATTTGGATAACATTTGGTTCAGACGTTAATGTTTCCCAGGCATTTCATATAACACTGAGACTCAGCAGTTCTACGAGCTCTGATGGTGTCAGTTTGTTAGTATTTGCTAAACAAAATCTTTTACAGGTAACAAAGCTGGCTCCTGAGGACTGTCGCTTTTAGCATATGGGGAAAGCATTCTTGCTTATTTGCTTTTTTTAAAACCATCACAATGTTCTTGTCACAAAGTCCTAAAGTCCTGGATACAGCAGCAGTGTCCCTGTAAAGTTGTGTAAGGGGAACCTAGTCACCACATATAGACTATGTATAAGCCTACCACTGGCTCTTTCATGCAACACTTTCACTGAAACATTTGTTACCATTTTTAAAATCCAGGAAACGACCACAATGAAACAAAGGGGATTTTGAAAACAGTAACATGTTGCCAATGGCTAAGCTTATACAAGCACATCACATCTGGTGAGTCAGACTAGGTTGGCTGAAGACTTGTGGGCTTTACCCAGTTAAAGTCAACACTATTTCTTAAACTGTTTTACAATGATTCCTCACGTAATGATTTTCTGATACAAACTCTAATGTGCTTTGCTCCCCTGTGAGATCAACAGGGCAGAGGAATCAAAACCGTGTTCCTTATGGAGGATAAACCTCTGCTGCAGTAATGCAGCATCCTGCGGTATTAGAATTTCCTCGTGTCTGCAATCCTTTACATAACTCATTTGTTGGCCTTGCATCCAAACAAAGACACACAAAGTACATGCTCATTCATGAACACGAGCGTCCTCAGCCGACCTATTTGCCTGATTAAGACAAATCCTGCTGACGAGTGAGGATTTATAGTGCACCTGAGGATTCAGTGAGTGTGTTGTTGTGGTTAGGGTGAGTGAGCGCTACAGTAACTCAGAGTTCACTCCTAATTTAGAAAGTCGGGGAGCTCTTCCTGTGTATGTATTTGTACATGTGCTGCTCAATAGCTGTACTTACAGATATAGATGCGTGTGTGTGTGTGTGTGTGTGTGTGTGTGTGTGTGTGTGTACGCGTTGGTACCTGGTATTTAATTCTCTCCCTCAGCAAAGTTACATTTGCTCCCAGGAAACAAGATTTGGTTTTAAGCTGTAGTTCCATGTTCAAACCTGTGTGTGTGTGTGTGTGTGTGTGTGTGTGTGTGTGTGTGTGTGTGTGTGTGTGTGTAGTACATGTGGTACCGGTGTAAAGACGTGACTTTTTCGATGTACAAGGTTGTCGTCAGCCTTTAGCATTTCATGGGACTGAGGAGATTTTCTGCTCCTCATAAACCAATTAAGAGTGTAAATGGGAAGTCCTCTTCTTCTTCCTGTTCTTCTTTTTCTGCTCTTTTCTTGTCTTCTCTTCTCCTCCCTCTTTCTTGTTTGTTTCACTGTCTTTTTTAATCACCTAGCAGTCTTTATCTTCATTTCTTTTCTGCTTTCCTTCTTTCCCCTCCACTTGTGTCCTGCTTCCCTTTGTCCACCTCTCCTTGAATCCCCCTTTATTCTCCCCTCCACTTTATCCCCCTTCCCATCCCTCACTTCCTCCCTCTTCTCTCTGTTTTAGATTAATTTGATCTTCTCTGTATTATGTTGTAGCCATAGGGGAGAGTGTGTGCGATAGTAATCTCAGCTGTCCGATTATATCTTGTTGCTCCGGTGCTGAACCATGAGATGGTTTATTGATATTTTGTAAGGGAAGATATTTTCTGAAGATGAGTGTGTCTTGGTTTTTATCCCTGATCTAACTAGGCAACTTGGGGATTAAAAGCTCCTTTCAACTAAAACATGCTTCAGGGCTCTTTGTTCAAAAAAATTCAAACACTTAAACTACAAGTGGGTTTTCATTTTCTGAATTATTTGTGGATCACATACCAAAAGCTCTCAGGATGCATTAACGTTGGAAAGATAAAGATTGTAATAGTTTCTAGTGTGATCAAGTTAATCCAAAAGGCAGGCAGGATATAGATGAGTGTATAGTGAATTGCATATTTAAGGATTCACAAGGACCCAGAAAGAGAGGAGTAGCCTTGTAATTAGCACCTTTTATATGTCAGCAACCTAAGCTAAGCAGCTGTTGCGTTAGCATTTAGCTCAAAGCTTTACAAAGCACAGCCTGACTCGTTGATGGAGAAGACATGTCTTGTTTAAAGACTTTTACTGTAAAGTTATCTCATATTTTCAATGAAAAGTGTCCTTATCTTGCAAAACACTATCTTGAACATCGAATGGCACGTGTGTATATTTGCCTCTAAGTCTAAATGGACTTTTACACAGGATATAGCATGAGTGGTGTTTCACTGCGCTGCTTCACAGATCTGCCAAGGTCAGAGCAAAAAAAGTGTTTTTCAAAACTAACCCAACAAAAATGTTCGTTTCTCAAGTAATCAAGAATCTGTAGAAACCTGGAAAAAAAACATTTTTCACTTTTTGTTAACTCTGTGGTGTAAAAATAAAGCCACCTCTGAGAGACGTATAATATTGTGTACTTTGTTTGGGACCAATGGAAAGACAGCTTTGGTGTAAAGAAGTAAAGAAATGAACTGAATGAATAAAAATGTATTATAAAACTCCACCAAGCTATATCGTCTGCCAACAGCAACCTTAAAATACAAAGCTGACATTTCAACTTGGATAGAAACTGGTTTTCAAGAAAGGAATAAAAGAACTCACCAGTTCTCAGTACAAATGCAGATGTGTATTATAATTCAGGGATTTTAAATACACAATAGTACCGTATCCTTTGTTTTGGCTTCTGTATTTGCTGGATAGCTTTTTTTTCTGTTGGCTGAACAGACAGAAAGTGCACAGCAAACTTTAACCAAACAGAACTTTGCAAGTTTCAGAAATATTGTGTTTTAGAGTGCAGCGGTGCCATTATTGTGCCCTCTGTGACGGCCCCTTAAGTTCAATTTGAAATCTCAGTGTCTCAGAGATTGCAGCTTATTTTTAAGGACTTTTTCACTTTTTATTAACTCTGGGAGGAAAAGTAAACCCACCTCTGACAGAAGTATAATATAGTGTACTTTTTGGGGGACTAATGCAAAACTTTGGCATGAAGAAGTTGGAAATGAGCAGACTGAAAAAGTGTAGTAAAACAAACTACAAGTACTATAGCATACCATCTTGAAGTAAATGTAAAGTTGTCTCACACTGAGTGTTTTGGCGATCACCATGAGTGATGATGGTGTGAAAGTGTTTGTGTGTCTCTCTGAGATACACTCTCCAGTCTGTACCACGCCTTTGTAGCAGCTGGGATGGGTTCTCGGATCGGTCCTACATAAGTAGCCTTGATTATACTTTTTACTCAAAGGTACAGTAAGTAATTTTTTGCTCTTATTTAAAAGAAAAAATAATGTTGTATTCGTAAATATACATTGATATACATGACTAGTGTTTAATTATGTTTTTCAACAAATTGATTTATTCTCATAAACTTGCTTTCTCTCCTCTTTCTTTTTTACCTCATCCTCTTCCTCCTTGTCTTAAGCGTCATCTCCTAAACTGAAGTTAGGACTCTAACACACATTACCATTTGTATTTATTCCAGATATTATCGAAATTACTTGGTGTCCACCAATTAGACATCTGTGAACAGCGGACAAGCCAGCTAAACAATAACAAGCTATAACAAGCAAAAAGCTAACATTACATCAGCTAATGCTAGTCTTAAGCATCCTGAAAATCACACTTTCCTTCTGATTCGGCATTCCTGCATCATATAAGAGTCCAACATTGTTAGATCCATTTCAAAGTTTCACAAACGCCAGCTAACATCGGCTAACAGAAGCTAATAGTGGCAAGAACACGAGCACTTACTGACATAAAAGTTCAGAATATCCTCAGCAACTCACCTCAGTAATGCTGTCATCCAACAGAAGTGAGCTTCACTGACTCATTGAGACGTATCGAATTGCTTTAATAAAGTTTTACAGCCATCTCCAAAGATGTGGACACCCTACATATCGACAGCGCAAGATAAAAATCAGCCTGCACTCACTACAGGTGAACAGCAGAAAGACTTGTTTGTCTTACAGCAGCCAATATAGCTAGCATTATGTACTTGAATTATGTACTCCAATATGAAATGAAGTTTGAACTTTGTGCACAGTCACCTTTCATGTAATAAATTGGCCAAATGCCTCAGGACAGCACAGGAGCCTAAAATATTGGCCAGTGTATTCTATTCCATTCTTTAATACTGATTTTATTTCTGATTAAATAGTCTGATTTCTTGCTTTGTTTTTGATGCCCTTCATGTAACTTCACCTAAATATCTGGGTGACAACCAGGCTGACTGAAAAACTACTGATGTAAAGATGTATTTTTAATACATCTCCTCTTGATTGTGCGTTTCCTACGTGCAAAAGCATAAATCTGTGCTCAGGTGCAGAAGTTTCTCGTCTTCTAAAATCTTAAATTCTAATGTGCTGCAAAAAATAATCCCTAAGTTACTTAAGCTGCATTTGATTGTGTGTCCCCCACCCCGCCACCTGGAACCAGTGGGTTTGTTCCCAGATGTCTTTCCATCCACCTGGTGTGCAGCAAGGAGTAAATGAGGCGCTCCCGAAGTAAAGGAGTTTTTAAAAAAAGTTATCATATTTTGACCTCAGAACTCACATCCCCTTAATGCCCAGCTTTCTCTCTGTGGCCTGAGCCCACCGTTTCAGTCTGCTCATTCTTGGTTTCTTTCCTCTCGCTGTCAACACGCACGCAGACATACACGCTGGGGAAGACATGTCAGTCAAGATGGATGTTTAAGTTGGACCAACATCCCATATGGCAGCGTGTCGTTTATGTGCGTGCGTGCATGTGTGTGTGGAGAGCTCGTCCCATGGGCTGTGCCATAGAATTTGGCACCGTTCAGCTCTGCTGCATCCAGTCTGCTGTTGAGATGGTTAAAATATTCAGACACACACACACACACACTCAGTCAAACATCTCCATCTCACTGCTCAACAGCTCTGAAACTTTTTCAGACACTGTGCAGGATGTTCACGACTCAGAATTGTGATTGAAGATGTTTACTTGCTGAAAAGCTGCCATAACTGTTAAAGAATACTGACTTTAATACCATCATTTGCCTCAATAAGATTATTAGAAATACTGAGCAAGACGAGCCCGCCTTTCATAAATGCTGAACAAAGCATTGCATGCGCTGTTAAGATGTGAGTTCATCACAGCTATGAGAAATAAATGAAGAGTGAGCCTTTTTCGCTCGCTTCCACCCATTTCCTGTTCATACCTGAAATAATAATGGCACTTACTTTAACCTGACATCCGACATGGTTGCACTTCGCATCTTATTAGTTCATCCAAGTATGTTTCCCCTGACCTTGACAGCATCTCGGAGTTGAACATGTTCCAGACTCCTGGTTTGTTCTCTAATTTCGCTGCAGAATCCGTCATTTTGCAGATCTGATCTTACACATTCATAAATTATTCAAAATATGCTTGCTGTGTGTCAGCACTGATTCGACAGCTTCCATCTTACACACATAGCACACGCGCTAAAGCATCCACATCGGAGCAGAATGACATCCTACACATGCAGAAGTAGGGCCGCCCCGCACAGACTGTACTCGTACACATACTCACACATTTCTTTCCTTGTGAATGCACACACACACACATGCATTGAGTCTAAACCTTGATGACTGGGTCTTTTCCTATCTGATTGGAAGTGCAGTGTCTGCAACTCTTCCTCTGTCCTTCACAAGCAGAGAGAAAGAATCACTCCCGCTCCTTTCCTTCCTTTTCTCTCTCTCTCGATATATTTTCTTCAGCTCTTTTGCTCCTCATATTTCCACTGCATTTTCCTCCACCAACAGTGACTTTTCCCCATTTTTAGACCTCAGCCAGGCAAAGGAAAAGTAGCAGAGTTCTACTTGAAATGTCATGCTGTCTCTTTAATATAGAAGTTGGTATCTTGTGAGGAAACTGTCATCTGAAAGCGTTTTTTCCCTGATGTATCATACTGGCACCTAATGATGTGTGCAAAAACACATCGTTACTAAAGTGAATTACTGTGAATTTGCCTGAAGAAGGCAATTTTTAGGTGACAATGAACAAGTGAGGTTAAAGGTCGGAGTCTTAACGAGAGGAGGGATGCCCTACTGTGCAAAATTCTTGAGCTACCCCTCTTTTCTTTATATATTCCTTCGGAGAAGCCAGACTTGAAATATTTCAGAGGTCTTGAGAAACAGGGTATTTGAAGGTCTTTCAAGGTTTTTCTTTGGATTAAATGCTTTTCACTCATTTTTAGTCAAGCTGCTGTACCTCATGTAATAACACCTCACTTGTTACTTTTATTAAAAGGAATGTATTACGTTACTTTATTATTCACTGGAGAAAGGAATTTGTTACACTAATTACATTACTTTTGCGTTACTCTGTGAAATGATCTGAAAGGCATGTGTAAATAGCAGTAAACAATATGAACCTGAGACTACAGTTTAAGACACCAACACAAATCTTCATCGTAATGAAAACACACAAACATCTAGTTTTTAATTTGAAAAATTGACAAAATAACACTACACTGAACATTGAAGCAATATTAAAAAATGGTCCAAAGAGACAGTAATGCTATTGCACAAACATGCACAGGCAGAAATGAAGGCCACACATTATCTCTTTTCCCACTTAGTCGAACAAAAATGACAACAAGTTGAGAGGCAACAATGAGCTATTAACCTACAACTTGGTATATTTCAACAAAGTGTACAGTATGTATCTAAAAACTTGAGGAAACTGGACAAGAAGCTGGATATTATCTCAAAGTCTGTACTTAAGAAGGAATTAAGAAGAAAAAAAATCGAGCTAAGATCTGACACAGCACCTAAGAGGCACCTCTAGTCCTTCAATTGATTCATCAGATGTTTGCAGAAGAATGAAGCCTCATCACGAATGATCCTACTGGAAGGTGGTGGTCAAGGCGGTGGATACTGGGAAATTATAAAAAAATAAGGGGAGTCTCTTTCTTTGCATAGTTCTGTACATTCACAGAACACGGTGGAAACACTAAAGAGCCAGAAACTTCCACTAGGTTGAAGAGGGAAAAACTAAGAGTAAAAGAATATGATTTAGGCCTTAGCCGGGCACGCCTTCAGAGTCAAAGTTGTTGGCTCAGAGTTGTACAACCAACAAAGTTCAAAGTAGCAGTTTGCAAGTCTTCCATGCAAACTAACCCAGAAACCTGCTAGGTTGGCAGCACTACTGTATGTACCTCTATACTGTAGCAGCAACCTCCAGCAGCCACACTCCAACTGGTTGCAGAATAAACACCATTTGCTAGTGACTGGGGGTTACTGGGAGTCACTGGCTAATCTCTAGGCCTGTGTGACCGGGATTTTAGCAGTCAATTTCACAGTGACTGGCAGTAAGCACTCACACCCAATCATGAAAATCACATTTTTCCATCCTTACATCTGCACTTTACATCCAGCACATGCTCAGAGGGACTTCAAATTACTGATAATGTTACTCCATAACTGTGTGCAAATGGGGAACAGCTATTAGTTACCTAAAAGCAGTAACTGATATTAATAGCTTAAATCGCTCTTCTTTTAACATGTTTTTTTACTACTATATCACTATTAAATCACAGCTCTGTGCTCGCAAAGGTATTATCTTGATTTTTACATAAGGATATAATAATGTGATCAATGTCATCTCACACATGATGGTTGAATTTAATGTGTATAAATTATATGCCATTACCGCAAAATTTCTGAGACCGCTTGACATTTGTGTCCCAAATCACTTTTTTTTTTGTCTTGTCGCTCAGAGCTGAGATCCTCAAATATAACTATCGGCCCTCGACAACTTGGCAAAATAACATGTTTTCAGCAAACAATCTGCACCAAAAATCTCTGATTGCACCTTATACCATGTCACATGGAGAAAAACACAAATTTTAATGTAGGGGAAAGTGCTTTTTCAGTGTCTCGCTAAGACTGCTGGTGTCTGAAAGCACCGTGGCTGTCTAAAAAAGAAAAGGACGATGTGTTTTCCCCTGACAGGCATCATTTCAGGAGCAATCTGAGCATCATTTTTGTGGTTAAAATTGCACCAAAATGCAAAGGTAATGCATTTGTTCATCATTTTCACTTTATCTGCGAGTTAAATTCTGAAAGAATGATAGAAAGCGCTTTTGTTGAATCACAGCTAATAAATACAAGTACAAATAAAATGAGCGCTAATTACAGACTTGATGAAGACGATTTAAATTTTTTAACAGCCTCTGTGAACTTTTTTGTGCTCTGGAGTATAAATGTCCTTGGACAACTTACTACTTTTCACAGCTCACCGTTAAGACAAGCTGTCGCTCCCTCTCTGTCTTGCTTCTTTCTCACTCCTCTTCCTCCTGCCACTCTTCTCTATCTTCTCATCTGTCTTTCTACGAAAGCGCCCCTCTCTGTCATCTCCCATTTCCTCTCCTCACTCCCCACCCTCCTCTTTGCTGAGAAGTCATACATCTCTCAACCTCTGTTTAGCCCCCTCCATTTTCATTGCTTTTTGTCTCATTGTCTTTTTCTTTGCTTACTGTGCGGGACATTTTGTCTGTCTCTGACACATGCTGTCTGTTAATCAGCAGCGTATTGGACACCCATTCACTTGGCCATTATAAAAGCCTATTTCTGACCAGCGTGACACACAATATTATAAACTCTCTCAGCTGTCTGGCTAGTTCTGCCTCCCTCTTTGCATTATTAAGATTGACAAGCACAGTGACAGCCATTTACAGCTGTGGAGCCGGACTCGAGGCTGAAGGTGCCAAAAATTGCTGAAAAAGACTGAACACTTCTGCTCAAACCTCAAAGTAATTGGGGTTTTAAATGCTTTTTGGGCCTCAGCCTGATTAGCATAATTATGATATTTCATTACGTGCCTTTTCACGGCTTCCCACAGATCATCTGCCAATCAAACAGTGTGTGCACCACAGAGACATTTTCCCTTGGACAGCTCAGTATGGCATGCATTTGTGGCACTCTTTTCTGTATTTGATGATTTGTTCAGCCTTGAGGTCCATCACAGACCATGTTTGCAACGCTTTATTCGTTTATTGGTCAGGACGAAGCCTCTTGGTGTTCATCAGCTCCTGAAAGGTCTGTGATGGGTCCGACCTGTAGTACAAACAGGGGCTAGATGACGCAGTAAGATGTGTCCGTTTACTGCTGCTAATGCATTTCCCTGAACACCTAAAAAGCACCAGTGCTACTTTTCCAAGGAAATAATTCTGCCTGCAACCGGAAACACAAACACATCACCTTGTAAGTGCCAAAACACAGAATGTGCTTAAAATTTGCTCTGCTCTTTTTCCCCTTTTGCTGTTTTCTATGTAAAAGCTGGAGGAATGCTAAAACAGAGCATTAAACTACTTGGGACATTTTTTTCCCAGATGTAGGATCTCTCTATAATCTCACCCACTTTTTATTGATGTGTTGAAGCTCTTTACCCCCATTGTTCATTTTAACAGCACATTTTGATTTAGTTTTAGTCACAGTCACAGATTGAAACATCATTTAGTTTTACTTATAATTTAGTCATCTTAAGTCTTTTAGTTTCAGTCGACTTAATATAAGATTATCATAGAATAAATCTAAAATTGATTCAGTTCAATTCAATTTTATTTATACAGCACCAAATCACAGCAAAAGTCGCCTCAAGGAGCTTTAGGTAGATTCTACAATAATAAATACAGAGGAAAAAACAACAATCATATGACCCCCTATGAGCAAGCACTTTGGCAACAGTGGGAAGGAAAAACTCCCTTTTAACAGGAAGAAACCTCCGACAGAACCAGGCTCAGGGAGGGGCGGGGCCATCTGCTGCGACCGGTTGGGGTGAGAGAAGGAAGACAGGATAAAGACATGCTGTGGAAGAGAGCCAGAGATTAATAACAAGTATGATACAGTGCAGAGAGGTTTATTAACACATAGTGAGTGAAGAAGAAACACTCAGTGCATCATGGGAATCCCCCAGCAGCCTACACCTGTTGCAGCATAACTAAGGGAGGATTCAGGGTCACCTGATCCAGCCCTAACTATATGCTTTAGCACTTTATGCTTCTGTTGACTAAAATATAAAGTGTAAAAGTTTACTGTGTTTTAACTGGTTAGAGTTGCCCCACACCATTTGCAAAGCATCTTATTTTCCATGACATCAAATGTAAATGTCCATATGTCTACTCTTCTCTTCCTCTATAATGTTTATAGAATCTGGGAGCATGGGCGCTAGTTGTACTGCTTCCCAAAAAACAAACAAACAATAAAAAGGTTACACCGTTTCCAGAGCTCAGATCAAATGTGTAAAACTTGTCCTGCCTTTCAACACGAGCTGATTAGTTCTGATTGGATCTCGTCTCTGCAAATTATTTTCATCTTGTCATGTTCATCGATGAACGTGTCAATACATTTCATCACAGTTTTGTCTTTGGTTTTTATTAAGTTCTTGTTTTATTTTTGTCAGAAAAAAGGTCACTGAAAAATTATTGGTCAATGAAATTAACTGTTTTCCACTTGAATGTCGTCACTAGTGTTTGAACACACTAGTGACAGGTGTGTTGCCCTTTTTGTTTGAGGTAGTTTGCATATCTGTTTTGTTTTTTTCTGTTCTGTGGTTTTGTGGGGTTTTCTTGTCTGTTAACCTAATTTCTCAGGAATAAGCCAAGTAAACCAAAACAACTGGTTTTATGTTTTATGTTTGTGTTCCTGCAAATCTAAAAATTTATACAAATTCTAAAACTTCTGTCTGTCTTTATTAGTCTTTCTTTAGTATCTTGTTGACCTTTCCTTTAATATTCTAATTTTGCACATTTGATTACAGCTTTTTAGTCCAGGGTCTTGGCACATAAGCATACGGAAATGTCACTTAAATGATATTTTGACAAGGTTCTTTATGCATCCATAATATATGAATGTGTGTTTGTTGGAATAAAAGTGCAAACACAATGAAAATGACAGTTGTGGCAGTAGAAAGGTATGCGCGTGTAATTTATTGTGATTGGTGTCAACTGGTCTGAACATCTACTGGGAATCTGCAGTAATTAGGATTGTACTTCTTCACAACAAGTAAGAGGAACAGGTGTGCATGGGAACATAACATACAGATATTTAATGGATCAATTTAACTTTGACATTGTGACAACAATACTTTCAGAGGAAAACACACTGAGATGGATAATACAAAATAATATATATAAAATAAAATCCCCACTTGCCCTGCAGGTGGTCTTTATCCTTCAAGATCAGGTCCTCTACCAGAGGCCTGGGAGCTTGAGGCTCCTGGTCAGTATCTTAGCTGTTCCTAGGACTGCACTCTTCTGGACAGAGATCTCGAGTGTTATTCCTGGGATCTGCTAGAGCCACTCGTCCAGCTTGGGGTCACTGCGCTATGTGCTCTGATTACCACTGGGACATCTGTTACCTTCATCCTCCACATCTTCTTTAGCTCTTCTGACAGGAACTTCCATTTGATGCTGAGCAGCTGATTGGATGAGACTAGTCCCTGCTGTGGATCTTTGGGGGGGTCAGGACTGTCCGGCCTTCAACTAGCCATTCTGGGTGTATCTCATCTAATAGTAGTAATAGTAATAGTAGTAATTTGCGCTGCCAGACGCCCAACTTCTTCAGCCAGTATGCGTGAAACATGTCCGGGCATGGTGCTGTCCATCTCTTTTTACTGCAGACCTGTTCTTGGATGTCTGCCACTGTGATGGTTACTGAATCCTGTTCAGGGAGGTTGCTGTGGTCTGCTCTTAGATCCAGTAACTACTGAGAATTGGTGTTATGGGTTGCGTCCTCCTTCCAAATTCTCTTCCAGTATTGCCCCATCTCCAGTCTTAGTGGGGCTGTCCTCATATTGCTCCCCTGCCACTGAGAGTACACCTTGGGTGTTTAAGAGAATTACAGCTGTTTTGCTCTCCTGCCTTCTGTCTATCTCGTATACCTCTTCAATCGACCGGCCAGGCTATGAATCTGTGCTTGGTTTTATAAGTTTATAAGGCCTCAGGTATGGAAAGCTTGCTGTACTTCTTAGGCACCTTTTTCTTCATCGCACCTTTCAGTCTCAGGCAATTGCTCTATCAGCTCTGGTAGTGCAGAGGGAAGTTGGCCAGCTGATCTTGGCCTCTAGGCCCGTTTTCCATGGAGGGTACTGCTCCTTGTGGCTGTTCAGCTTGTAGTCCAGGTTTCCAACTTCACCGTGATCCTTTGTCTTAGGTCAGCAGAAACCCAAGAAAGAAGAGGAAGGACAAGAACCATCATGGAAGGACAGGCCCCTGCATGCATGGTATGTACCACCGGTAGATGTAGAGGAAGTGGCTGACATCCAGAAATCATACTAGTGGCTGGACAAAGCTGGACAGAATGACAGCACAGAGGAACTAATCATGGCAACACAGGAACAAGCTCTGAGTACAATATCTATAGCAGCGGCGACCAGGCAAGACCCCAGGTACAGGCTGTGTAAAGAGAATCAAACATGTAACAGCAGAGTGCAAAATGCTAGCAGGCAGGGCATACATGGAACAACATTTCCAAATAACTGGCATAGTATATACGGAAAAATCTGTGCCGAGTATGGCCTGGAAGTAGGAAGAAGGAACGTGAGAAGCTGGAGAAGTACCAAGAACTCCGAGAAGACCTCAAGAAGATGTAGAAGGTGATGGTAACAGTGGTCCCGGTGGTAATCAGAGCACATAGCGCAGTGACCCCCAAACTAGGCGAGTGGCTCCAGCAGATCCCAGGAATGACATCGGGGATGTCTGTCCACAAGGGCGCAGTCCTAGGAACACCAAAGATACTGCACAGGGCCCTCAAGCTGCCAGGCCTCTGGTAGAGGACCTGATCTTTAAGGAAACTTCTAAATAAATATTTTTTGGTTAGACAGTGTTTTCAGGGGACATGATACAAGCTAATAACCTGACCTGAAAGTGTTCCCTTAAAAATAATTTGAAACAGTCCAGAGCAAAATTAGCTGTACTCTCACATGCTAGTCGATATGTCTCCTAAGAGTTTGAAATCATAGAAGATTATTAACTTTGACAAGAAGTGTTAAGTTTTAATTTAAAGAGATAGGAATGAGACCAGAAAGCCAAGGCCAGTAAATTAATCAGACTGACTGCAATTATGTCTAACCCTTTATTTATTTATTGGCAAGCTCCTCAAATCCTGGTTCTTTTATCATAGAAATTCAAGGTAGTTTCATTGAGATATCCTTAAGACATCTTATCGACCTCATGGCTCCTGCTGTATCACACATCCCTCACCCAGCCCCTTTAATTACATCACTTGTCATAGTAATTATATCAAAAACACATGCAGACAAACAAACACAGTCTATAATGAGCACATGAGTTATTAAATATTTGCACTGTTAATTACACGCACCTCATTAACTAACAATGATAATTTGTGCAGCAATTCACTGAACAAAACGCTTGTGACAGCAACTCTGCTATTTATGGAACAGTTTGACGATTTTATCTAAATGTGGGATAAATTGTCAGTGCTGCATGCAGAGTGATTTTCCCATTTGATGACATGACAGTGAGCAGTAGTAGAAAGTAATTACAGATCTTTTCTATAATTAGGCTAAAAACGCATTTATATCAACTCCATTATAACACAAAAGACCTGCAAACAAAATATTGCCTATTTCAAAGTTCTTTGAAGAAATGGGGGCTTTCGAGCTACCCCTCCTTTTTTTATATTTTGCTGGGAAAACAGGAAATAGGTGCCGCGATTTTTCGAAGCATCTGCAAACATAAATGGAAATACAGTATATTAGGTGAAAATTGAGTACTATCACCTTTATTCTTCAAAACAGCCTGACCACACTTCACAGTTGGCCACACTTCTTCAATAATTCAATTATATTCGATTTGAAAAGCCAGATTTAAAAGGTGTGTTTTAGGAGTTTTTTAAAATTGCCTGTAGTTTGCTTCCCAAATATTTTCAGTCTGGGTTTTGGTAATTTGTCTTTCATCCGCGTATTTTTCCTTTCCCTGATGATGGCTTCTTGACAGTCACCCTTCCACTGAGACCCTGTCTGATGAAGCTCTGACCAACAGCACACGGCCCAACTGAAAATCCAGATGTATCTTTCAGGCCCCGTGCCAGGTCTTTGCTAGATTTTTATTTCACTAATTAAAGGACAGACTTCAAAATACTGTCTGTAACGCAAAGTTATTTAAGAGCTAGTTTTATTGCAATGGATGAGTTTACTGACTGACGCGCAGAAGAAATGGTTCTTTATGGAGCCTAGATGGTGTGAATGACGAGACCAAAGACTGTAATATCTTGTACCAAAAAATATATTGAATAAATGGGGGAAAGGGGAAATGGAACAAAATAATTAATACAACACACAACATAAATAAATGCCCACAATTAAATAATAAATCAATGTGATTTTTTCTGTGCAAGAGTCCTTTTTGTTCCTTTGTTAAAGTTTCTTTTTTTTAGAGTTCACTTTTTAAGGAATTCCTCCTTAGGGTCCAGCTTCATAGTGGGGAAATATGTCTGTAATCCAAAGACGGCAAAGTGGGGGAAAAGAGGGGAAAAAAACAAAGAATGGTCCTACCGGCTCGCCACTTCAATATGAAGAAGATCAATTCAAAAGGGGGAAAAAAAAACCTGACCGCTGAGGTGATACAATTTTATAGACGAGTTTAGGGGAGAAAACGCTTTGTTTTCCAACGCCGTTCTATATGCAATAAGCTTACAGCCACAGCAGGAGTCGAACCCGGAAGTATCCCTCCACAGCCGGTTTTCATAGTTGCCGCGACGTGGAAGGAGCCAATCAGGAGAGGGACCTCAAATCAGCTGACGTGGGTCATGTGACAGGGTGTAGTTGATATGGGTTACAGGTTCCCCCCTCGATCTCATGTACGTCCCTGTACATGGTGGCTGGTTCCGGATGACAGGTTGCTCAGTGGCAGTAAGTAGATGGTCCTCTTCATCCTCCAGTGCATGAGTAAAGGCAGTGGTTAAGCCATGGACTAGTGCCTGAATACTCTTCAAGATGGGCTGACCAAATTTAGAGTATTGTAACCGGTCTGGTGGCTTCCTGGTCCGAGTTGATGTCCTCACAGGTTCTAGTTCAGAGCTGGAGGTGTCAGAGTTAGACGGTAGATCAGCAGCAGAGGACAGACTGCCCTCTGATTCCACAGGATCAGGAGCTTCCTCCTCGACAGGGGTTTCTGAGTCAGGGGTTTTGCTCTCTGCTGGCTCAAGAGGAGGCAAAGGGAGCGTAGCAGGTTCACAGAATGGCGTATCAGGTGGTAAGGTTCAGTGGCTGGAACGGTGGATGAAGGTTCTGGCAGATTGTGGACAGTGGTGAATTGCAAAGGCTCTGAGACAGGATCATACCATTGATGCGGTATCATATCATCCTCATCTTCTGACTGAGGTTGTGCACGGTCCTCATCAGAAAGGTTGAGTGACTGCTTCCTGGTTGGTTTTACAGTTGTTCGGTTGGTTCCAGTGGAATCCGGCAAGAATCCACATGGTAAGAGAAGATCTCTGTGTAGAGTACGAATTGGTTTGGATTTGTTCTCTGGCCGGACAGTGTACACTGGAAGATTGTCTGCTCTTTTTACCACCACATAGATGTCTGGTTCCCATTTGTCTGCAATTTTGTGTTTGCCTCGGAGTTTCACATTACGCACCAGCACCCTGTCACCAACGTCCAGTTCAGAGGGGGTGACACGTTGGTCGAAATGGCTCTTGTTCCTTCCCATGAGCTTCTCCGCATTTCCAATGGCAATTTTGTAGCTCTTTTCTAGATTTGACTTTAGGTTCTGGACATACTGTGAATGAGTGGGTTGATTGTCGTCCACAGGCAGCCCAAAGACCAGGTCAATCGGGAGGCGAGGTTGTCGACCAAACATGAGCTCATAGGGTGAGTAGCCAGTAACATCACTCCGGGTGCAGTTGTATGCGTGGACCAGGGGCTTAACAAAATCTTTCCAGTGAGTTTTCTCTTCAGTGGTGAGTGTTCCGAGCATATTCAGGAGTGTTCTGTTAAAACGCTCGACTGGATTACCTTGTGGATGGTATGGGGTAGTTCTGATTTTGTGAATTCCAGCCATTTTGCAAAGTTCTTTTATTGTGCGTGACTCAAAGTCTGGTCCTTGATCACTATGGAGCTTTTCTGGGATACCGTAATGAACCAGAAAATTGTCCCAGAGACATTTGGCAACAGTCTTTGCTTTTTGGTTTGGAGTGGGGACAGCGACAGCGTACTTGGTAAAGTGATCTGTTATCACAAGGATGTCTTTGGTTCTGCTGTTGTCAGGTTCCAGTGATAAAAAGTCCATGCAAACCAGTTCCAGAGGTCGATAAGTTTGAATGTTCACCAGGGGTGCTGCTCTTTCAGGTAAGGCTTTCCGTTTGGTGCATCTCTCACATGTCTTCACTTTATTCCACACATCATTGGCCATTTTCGGCCAGTAGAATCTTCGACGTACGAGGTCGAGTGTACGCTCGATGCCCAAATGACCCATCTTGTCATGCAGTTCTGACAGTACTTCAGCCCGGAATTTCTGAGGTAACACTAGCTGGTAATAGAGCTGGTCCCCAACTTGCCTCCTTCTCACGAGAATGGCGTTTTGGAGCTCCAGGCGATGTTGGTCTCGGAGTAGAAGGGGCAGTTCTGGGAGTTCATCCCGCAAGATGGGAGGTGGACTTTCCCCAGTCTCTAGCAGCAATATGACATGCCTCAGGGTTTGGTCTTCCCTCTGTCTCTCAGCGATTTCAGCGTTTGTCAGCTGAGAAACAACAGGAGATGCGAACTGAGTGTCGTTGACGAAGCTGTCAGGCAAACTGTCGGCATGGGCAGTCAGTGACTGAATGAGTGCGGTGGTGGACGTCTTTTCAGCCATGCTATAAACGAGCTGACGGTCACAAATGGCTTTGACCGTGTGCTGATCGATGGAAATTGAGGAAGACTGATCCAGATGATGTTGGGCAAATCGGAGAATTCTCTCCCTCTCCTTTTGGAACATTTGGTCATTGGCGAGCTCTCCATGTGGCCTGCGAGAGAGAGCATCAGCGTCTAGATTCTGCTTACCAGATCTGTACATGATTTGAATGAGAATGTGGAAAGAGCAGAGAGCCAACAGTAACTGGTGGCATCTAATTTAGCAGAGGTGAGTAGATAAGTGAGTGGGTTGCTGTCAGTAATGACAGTGAAGTTGGTGCCGTAGAGATAGTCATGAAACTTCTCCGTAACAGCCCACTTGAGAGCCAGAAATTCCAGTTTGTGAGCTGGATATTTTGACTCACACCTCGACAGACCGCGACTTGCATAGGCAATCACCCGGTTTTGTCCTTGTTGCTCCTGGTACAGAATAGCTCCTAGCCCGGCAGAACTAGCATCTGTATGGAGAAGGTAAGGCTCCTGGGGATTGGCGAAAGCAAGTACTGGTGCTGTGGTGAGGTATTTGATAATGGTGTCAAAGGCTTGTTGACATGCAGAAGTCCAGCGACTGGCAAGGGGTTCCTTAGGATCCAAATATTGGTCTCGCTTGATGGTGGCTCTGAGTTTCCGCTGTGATGGAGGATATCCAGCAGTAAGGTCATGCAATGGTTTGACGATGTTAGAGTAGCCTTGGATGAACCTGCGGTAATATCCTGCGAAACCCAGGAAAGAGCGGAGTTCTTTAAGATTCTTTGGAACCGGCCAGGACTTAAGTGTCCATTTTCCTCATGGGACAGAGTATAAAGAGATAGGCCATGTTTTCAGCTAATAGCTCTTCTTGAATCACCTTGTTGGTGCAAATACTATTTTATGTCTGTCAAACTATATTATCCTTTCTCCCATTTCCTTAGTTGAATCTACAAAAAAGCCCAAATGCTTTATTCACATGCTGCTAGTAACAAAGGGCCCAAATGTCTGTGAAGGTTCTCAGTCATCCGGATGACTGAGAACCTTCACAGACATTTAACCTGGCCAGGTTATCGTAGTCTAAGGAACTTGGAACGACCCTCTTTGAACAGAGGCGGTGGCTTACGACACCAACTGTCTGCCATCTATAATCCGGTTCTGAGATCCCTTCCCAGACACCTTAATGCCCACTCACACCCTGGGCCATCTGACCTCAGGAAATCACATGACAGGGTGGGGCCAGGTTTCACAATGGGCTCACCCGAAACCCTGGCTGATTGTGACCCACACCGGTTTTCACACCTTGGCTCATGTGATTAGGTAGAGGATCATCAGGGGGTCCTTTGTCCCTCTTTGGGGGGATACTCCCACTGGACTTAAATCTGGGACTCTCCACCAGTTGACCCTTAGAACTGAAGAATCTTCTCGGATGAGAGGTGAAACGTCTTCAAGCAACTTAAAGAAGTCCAGACGCTTTTCTTTGCAAACTCTTTAGACAAAGGCCCAAATATTACATTTAAAATTGGTTCTTTGCTAAGTTTCCTGTTATGCATAAACACAATACAACAATTCTTGAATCATACATAGGTCAGTATTAAGTGGTTTTACAAAACAACAAAAAATAAAAACCCTCTAAAAGTGATCAGGTGGAACTGGACTGAGAATTCGTGAAAAATTGTTCAAAGAAAAACTTTGAAAGACCTTCAGAAAGAAAAAAAGTCTGGCTCCTTGGAAGCAAAACATAAGAAAAGAGCAGTGACTCAAGATTTTTGCACAGTACTCAATGCTTTTAGAGTCAAATGTTACCTAAAGTAACCAGTAATAACAGCTGCTGTACAATAGGGTGAACCTTATTTGAGTACATATTTCATTTTATTTACACCGATGTCGTCTATCTGTCAGCGTGCGTGCGTGTGCGTGCGTGTGTTGGGGTGGGGCGTGGGGTGTTAGTACAAGGGGTGACTGTTGGGGTAGCAGCAGGTAAGCAAGGTGACCCTGGACAAGGGTTAGGGTGCCAGGTTTGGTGACAGTATCCCACTCCTGTACATTCACTTCAGAAGGACTGGCATAAACATACTTGCACAGGAATCCCACAGTCAGCTGATGCTGCCAAATTTGTCTTTAGGCAGAGTAAGTTTTCTGCACTCATGTTTTTTTCTCTGCTGTTTTCAAATAGTTTGTTCAAATGAGTATTTTTAAATTCACTGACAGAATTTGTTTTGCAGAATTTCAGTGTCTTGCAAAGACACTCGGTTAGAAGCACACACACCGAAGTCACCGCAGTCGTTTCCAACTTCACAAAAAGACCTTGATGTGTTTTAGGTCCTGCTCAACTAACCTCTGTTCCTCTTTCTCTTTCTCACAATATTTCCATCCAATATCTCTTCCCTACACTCTTCACTTCTTTCTGTCCAGGAAAATAAACCCTGTGGCATTCGCTGTGACCTTTATGGACACAGCACACCATCCCTGCGGTTATTCCACAGTTTTCAGAGTTTTGTCTACTTCAACCTTAAATTTGATCTCACACTTTCAAGAACAGTTTGCCTCCTTCTACTTCGATTTTATTTAGATGTTTATTTAAAGGTGCTGACGGCTGATATGTGCTGTACGGTTGCATCAGATTAAGACATGCACTGAACCTGTTTCTGCTGCTGTTCAGCAGTTTCACCATCAAACTGCGCAGCTCCGCCGTGCTTCGTTTAAAATATTCAGCACAGATGCTGGGTGACACACAGAGAGATGGGAATACAAAGTGATTTTGGAGAACGAGAGATAAGTGGGTAAAGTAGGTGGAGTGCGGGGAAGATACAGTGAACAGATTTGGAAACTGAAAGAAGAACAGAAAGGTAGAGGGAGATGGAAAGTGCCAGAAAAGAGATTTTTTTATTTGATGTTGTTTTTTTTACTGTACTGGTTTTCATGAAGTGTCATTTTCTCCACATGGCCCACTGCCCACTTGTTGTGCCTTCATGGGTGTGTTAATGAGTCTTTTTTCTCTCTTTGGCTAAAGGTTGCTAATTCCTCCTTTCAGCCACAACCTCTGTCCCCTCCTAAGACATCATTTATGACTGCAGTGCAAATAGTCTTGCAGACACAGTGCAGAAGCTTCATATGAGACTCATATTAAAGATCAGAATGGGGAAAATGTTGCCTCAGGCTGATTTTGGATGTCACATGATTGTTGGTTTCATGCAGAGTGTTTTTAATATTTGTAACTGCTCATTTGTGTCTGACTTGTATCCACAAAGCTAAAGCTTTGTTTGTTTAGTTTTTAATGCACATTGGGGGAAATGTGATAGTGATTTTCAGCTTTTTTTTAAGTTTACAATGTACTGAAGTAGCTTTTCATAATTAAATATGTTATACTAGTCCTTGGTCCACCCCTTCAGTTCCCCTGTAGGTCAGCTGATTGGTTTCCCCTTTAGAAGCAAAGAGTGTTCAAACATCTGGTGGGTGGGGCTACTGTACTCAGTCAGACCTGCGTGGCTGACATGATTGTATATCTGCAGGCAAGCACTGAGAACAGAGCATAGAGGAAAACTGCCTAAGCCAAGCTTTGAAGCCCAAAACTGACTTTAGACTGGTCTAAAAGTTTGACACTTGGCAATATTTAACATGAAAATCCACCACTGAGTAAATCAATCAGTGGTCCCAGTGCCAGAACATATCTGATTATAGTTGATTTGCATCTCTTTATGGCGACAGTTCACCGGCGTCACCATGATAATGTAGAATACCACAAAGCTAAATTATCATGAACACACTGAAATCAGACTCGGAAAGAACACAGTTAGAATATTGTAAAAATAAAAAGAGTTTAGGTTCCACTGCTATAGTGAGCGCCGTGGTGCAACTGTTGTTGTGATTTGGCCCTATATGAATAAAATAAAATTGAATAGTGGGATGCAATGATCTGTGGAGAACATTATTTATTATATCTACTACACAGCTGTGCTTTTTGCTCTGTTTTAGTCTCCACTACCTTGACATGGAGATTAATATCCTCTTCTTTAGCCTCTACAATCACCAACAACGGCTGCTAATTTGTCTCCTGGGCTGCTGCTGGGAAGATAGCAGTATCGTATCGTACTGTATAGCTTACTCTGAGGTCACCCTTTAAACTAGTGTATTATGACCTGGCTCAAAAGTCACAACCTAAAGAGAAGAATGACGTGGGAGCACGATGAGGTCTGGCAAGAAAAGGCATTTTACCCATGCTGACCGCAGGTGTGCCTTTTTCCACACCTCATTAGATGTAGATAATCCACAATCAAGCCCAAGCAACACCCCGAGACTCTTACAATGTCAATGCAAAGAGGGGGTAGGGGTTATAGGGGGCATAACAGAGGGGCTTGGGCAAGATGTGGACCTGGGACCTTTCATAAGCCATCAAATATCAAGAACATACCTGCTTACAATGACTTTTCGCATTTTCTATTATTGTTTGAATATGAAAGGTCAGCCAAAGGGGGGAAAAAACAAAATCTTGCATAATTAATGCACAAATAGCTCTTAAACCCATATTCCGTTTCCCTAGTAACTGCATTCCTTGGTTGCATTTGGACTAAAAGAGTATTTACCAGGCTTTTTTTTTTTTTTTAATGGACACGCTAGTTGTTTTCAGACATTAACTTTAAATCAAGGATTACCAGTGAAAATGAAGAGGTACAGAGTACATTTCATTTGTGAAACTGCAGGACTAAGTGCAGCTGGTATGAGAGGCAAAACCAAGGGAAAAGGTGTAAAGGTCATCTTTCCAAGCACACAGTGAGAGCTCTACTCAACTCAGAAATACTAGAAAAATAATCAAAAAATGTTAATCATATGTATGAATTCTTCCCACTGGTGTGAAATCTGCAATAAAACATAAAATAAAGTGGTTGAAGACAGATGGTTTCATTGTGAGAGAACATGCATGTGCAGTGAACGTGGACCCCAAGTAATAATGTCTGAAACTGATGGAGTCGGAGCCAGCAAGTTCAAGACTAATGCAGAGCTTTGCATCATTTAGAAAGACAGAGTAGGGGGGAAAAGATAAAAGAAAGACTACGACGTTAGCAAATTTTGAAATATTGAGATTTATTGATGGAGTTATATTTTCAAAGCAAAGCTAGGTCTGACTTTGGAAGCCAGGGCTAAAGACAAACATGCAGCGCCTGAGCTGTGGTCAAGCAGTGAACTATTTAGTGAATGTGCGATGGATTCATTGTTTTAATAAGTGCTTTTAAACAAAGAAAAGAAGAGGTCTGAAACTCACTGAAACCCACCCTCCTTTCCCTTTTTTAAAATCCTTGTCACACTTTTGCCCATCTCCCCCTCTGTCACACTGTAGGGTGCTGTCAGTGAACAGGTGTGCAGCTACTTCTTTTTATTAATGACGGGCAGGAGGAGAGCAAAGGGGACCCTGTGTGTGTGGAGGTGTGTGTTAACACACAAGAGAGCTGACAAATACGGGAGTGACTGTGCTGCACGCTCCATCGACACAGTGATAAATGGAGCGGGCTGCAGACGTGTATATATAAATTCACACAACAACACAAAGAAGCAATTTGATGGAGGACAGTGCTTTTAGAGCTTCTTGTCGTTTGGTTCTGCACAGAGGAAACGTCACAAAAATTCACCGAAAGCTTAATTTTCCAGTGTCTTTGTTAACCTGGCAAGTAATGCTGGCAAGTTTCTTAAAGAAATGTTGCTTTTTAAATCCTCATTTTTCAAACATGTGGAAAAGTCTGTCATTGTTGGGTCTGCGCTTCCACAGGCCCCGCTGGTTTAGAAACTTATTCCCGTTAACGACAAGGAAGCAAGACAATCAGCGATCGATCGATTTTACTTGCGCAAGGGAAGCCCCGGTCGGTGTCTCAGAAAAGCACTCTGAATCCAACCACAGACGACTTCGACCCCGGCTTCCGCTTGCCGCCTTTTATTGAAAACAGTTACAGTACACACAAGCACCACCCATTGTAAAAAACCCCTATGGGCACAAAAGGTTAAAACACTGCGAGAATGTGTGTGTATGCATGTGAGTGTGTGTGTTTGTGTTTGGGGGTGCATTTGTGTGACCTCCTGCCCACAAAAGGGTCATAAAAGCAGGAAACTTACTAAACAAGAAAACAGAACCCTCACATAGGATGTGCCTATAATAAAACACTACAGCCTCCCCCACCAACAGGCTGGGGAGGGTAATCAGAAACAAAGGAATGTCTCTGATCATGCTGCTTGAACTAAGACTTACAAATTTAAGTAACACATTTAACAATTTGACTCCAACAGTCCCCCCTTTTGTCATTATTGTACTTAAATTTACACTTATGCACCCTTGTGTTTGACAGTTTCAATGTAGACTTCATTCACATACAGCTCCTCATGTCATTCACCTTCTATCACTGCAAAAGTTCACAGTTAATACATGTGTTAGCAGTTACCTTATTTCTCATTGATCTCACACACAGTAAACTGCATCCTGCAAGTAAATAAATGAATGTCAACAGTCAAAAACAGGAATCAACATTCTCAAAATCATATGCCACCACAATCCAGCTTTGTGGTGCATCTCCTCTTGGTGTGTAAATCACACACCTCCCTGCAGAGTAGTTGAGTTTTGCAGTGCTCCATAAACGTCTCTTCCAGGTGTTTCCATCATTGTCCATATGACTCAAGTCTAAATGTCTGCAGAACAGACATTCAAACACACCAGTTGGGTTTTGTTGTTTGTCTGTGAGGCTTCCAGCTATCGTCAAAGCTGTAGCCTGGTCAACACTCCTTTTTATGACCTCTATCAAACCCCCAAATCTTCTCACTGCAGGCATCCTTCCTGTGGGGTGACAGAGTCAACTGGTGAATCACCTGCATTTACAACTCCTCCACTGTCCTGTTGTCACTGCAGAAATTTTTTAAAGGAAATTGGATCAAGTTGTTTATGATCTTCTCCCTCCTTTTTGAGTCATGTCCACGCCCATGGCTCAAAATTTCAGCCAGCTTATCGAAGTGTACATGATGCAAATGTAAACAAAAGCCCTCTGCAGAGTATCAAAGTCTGCATGGCAAAGTGAAACACCTTAGGTGATCTTCATGGGAAAGTGCTGTCAGTTATTTCCCAGTCTCCTGGCATCTGTGCTGTTCACAGAATCACAATTCCATCGCTGAACTTCCTCTGTGCGCCATCGATTAGAGCTTGGCATGCTCCTTTCATCCTTCAGTTTCTGTTCCAACGCAGCTGAAGAATTAGGGCAGAGCATGTCTTACACCCTAGTTGTCTTCCTCAACATCAACATCGAATCTCTTTCACTCCTTCTGGATGTTTGCTGTTCAAAGTCTCCTCATGACGATCTTCTGGAAGCCCAGTAGCACAGCTCTCTGTGGGATGTCTGCTGTGCTGAAGGTGATCTCTGCTCCTCTCTGATCCTCCTGAAGCCTCTTTCCTGGCCTCAGTTTCCATCTTGTGGACGATCTCCTCAGTCACTCCTTCTCATGGTACCTGCAAGTTAAAAATTGACACTCCTCTTTTGCCACACGGCTCTTGCCATGTGTCAACTCCACACAATGAGACATGCACAAGAATGTTGTACATTCTCTTTGAAAAATTCCCCAGGGTTTCCCTCTTGGAGCAGCTCCACTCCAAACCTGTAACCCTGTTTAAAAACATTAGTCAGTGGTTAAATGTTAAGCTTGTTTAACTCCCAGTTCCACCTGGAGCCTGTATCCTTGCCTGTAAGACAAAACCTGTAAGTTAAAACAACTTCACATTTGCAAACAACTGTAGCTCATAAGAGTAATAAAGTATTCAGCATCACAGAGACAAGTATCATTGCAGGTTTATTCTAAATCATGAAACTCCTGCTTTTTTTTCCATAAATTGCTCCAAACATGGATCATCCCAATTTATTCCACATTGTAATCCGTGACTTTCCTTAAGTTTGTCACTCCACTCATTTTATCACTATGAGCTCAATAGCAGTCAGATAATGAGCCCAATATTAAACTATTCCACAATCACTGCACATCTCTTCAATTGTCACTTGTCTGTCTGTGCTGAATCACATTAGCAGTAGCATCCTGGAGGTCAGGCCTAGGTCACCAGATTCCAGAGGTGCTGTAAAAAGACCATAAAGTTAACACTCTGCTGTAAAAAAGAATTAACACTGGTCTCAACACAGTATGTCTCACACTGTATTCACATTTTCCCCTGTAATTTATTCTCCATTTTCTCCAACATTTTCTCAACAACAGAGTGTAATTGCATCACCAACATACAGCCTGTAAACACAGTTTCCGTCACAAAAACTCAGTAATCCTGTAAAAAATATTAACCAACTGTGTGTCCTGCTGTAAATCACATGATTAACCCTCTGCTGTAGAAAAGTAATGTAAATGTTAGCGCTGCGCAGGTGTATACACACTTTCTCACAGTGAGCAATACTAGGTCATGAATAACACACCTCTGGTAAATTCACAAACACCCAGAAAAATTACAGCTATAAGGTTTAATTTGCAGAGTTCACATAGTCATGTGACCCAAAGTTTCCTCCTCTGGTCTCCTCCTGCTCCTGCAACAAAAGACACACACATCCATACATCCACCCCTTTGTCACATCTGGGTGGGGGTTAACCTTGAATAGTGGTGTCAAGTCAGTCAACTCTTGTCAGCTTTTACCAGTCCAGTCAGTTCCCCATTTTTTCCCTCTCATTCATCCATTCATTCACTGCTGATAGCGGAATCTATCGTCACATTTCATTTCCACCCTCAGTAATATGACGCCATTTCAAAAAGGAAAAGAATTTAGACTGGATTACCTCGCTGAATCCTTTTAGACAGGGACTCACTTTCTGCTTGTCCCAATAAGTGACTTTCTCCCGAGCCCATTTTAATGTGGAGAAACTCGCTTTGCAACCGTTCCCGACAACATGTTGTGTAGCTCTTCCTGTTCAAATTGTTCAGATCTGCTTAAATGACAGACATGTTAGCAACAAAACTTTCAGTGCACTATGAAAGTAACAAAATAAAAAGGAAAAAGAAAGGCCTTGTTAAGTCATGACACATGTTCTTCGTCCCAGGAGGGTAAATCATACCAAACCTAATTGGCAGGTTCAACTTTGTAACAAAAGACAAATCATCAGTCAGATTAATCTCAAACATTCATCCATCAGCCACACATCTCACGCTACACAACACACAACATAACCCTGATGTCTTATCACATAATGAATTTCTTCTCATGTAATCAAATGTGTTACATGTTAAAACTTCTTCACAAACCTCAGAAACTCAACAATCAGCTCACTCAGCTCACTCATTCAAGACCCCTCATCAGCATTCTGTTTCCCCCATCTATGATGCAATCATCTTTCCTCCTATAATATTAGTCCACTGGTCTATGTATCACTTCTCAACCTACTAAGTGACTTGGACAAGATGACAAACAGAATCACATGCTTAAGATGCTGTCTGGTCTTCATGAGTTTCATTGTATGTGTGTATATGTTAGTAGGGTTAATGCATTTTCAGTTTGTGTGTGATTTTGTGTACCTTTCTCATTTTGTGGTCCAGACTCCTTCTCAATTTTCCCACTTAAAGCAGTCAGTTTCCTTTTTCCCAGGATTGCTAACCCAATTTTTTGATTTCCCACACTAAATAACAGCCTTCCTCTGTGTTCTCACCTGCTCCTCTCACTCCGTTCTCCTCTCTCACTTCAACAGTCCAATGGCAGTCAGTTCTCTTCAGCTTTGTCCTGTGTCATCCTCACTGCCTCTTTCATTGCCATTTCACTCCAAAAGTGGCAAATGTCACTCAATCAGTCAGGTGATGGGTTTTCTTTCTCTCTGATGCCGTTTGCACACACTGCTGCTGGACCTCTCTGCTCAGGACTCTGCTGTTGTCTCTTGGCCTGCTGTCAACTGTTGATGTTCATGCCTGTGCTTCTGGAACTGCACTCCTTGTCTTCAGGCAGAGGTTAGCTTCCGTGGAGCTTGCTTTTTCAGGATGAGGAGCCTGAGTCTTCCTTAATGATATTTAACCTATAATTTTCCTCCAACTGCTGCATGTGGAAAATTGATCCAGGTCTGATCTTCACCTGCAAGTGACACACTGAGACATTTTCATTATTCTCATCACTACTTAAACAACACACATCTCTCTCTCTGGTTTTTGAACTCTCCTTGCTTAAAAACAGAAAGTGAGATTGTAGTTGTTTTAGGCTGAGAAACACCAAACACTCTTCATATTATTGTTACTTTTTATTTCATCAACAACGCAACTATTTTCTTTCTTTGTGTCCACTGGGGTAGAAGGTGACCTGCAGAATCACCTCTTCCCAGTTGGAGACTGCTTCACACACACACTGTGACCTCAGACACATTCACACTCACTTTTTCATCTGCTTTGCGCACAAATTCATTTCTTTCTTCAATGATCTACATACTACGTGCTGCCCGGTGAATACTTTGCAATGTATTCCATCCCCTGTCAAGGCAGACTTACTCAGTTTGTTCCCCATTACAAGACAACAATCAGCCACACTCAAACCACGTCTGGCCCGCACACACTTACACGCTCTCACACACAAACTAGGCCTATAGCTTGCGTCTACACGCACAGCTAGCGCGCTCTGTTGAAAGCTCTCCAACGCCCCAAATGGCGGAGATTCCGAACTCTCCTCATGGCGAAGAAACCGAACCTAGGTTGTCTCCACGCCCCAAATGGCGGAGAAGCCTGCGTCTCTCTCATGCGGCTAGCGCGTTCCCGGACCCGCGTCTACATGTGCAGTCACGGTGACGCATAAGGCCTTCTCTACTTACTGTTTGTGTTGCTTCTCATTCACGGGAAGAGTCTCTGGATCCCGTCAATCGCCATTCAACCCGAGGGGAGGTCAGACGCTAACTCACCGGCCTGGCCATAAATTAATTACCGGGGCTTTCATCAAGCGTCCCAGACGTCCTGGCTGCTAGCAGACTTCGGTGTCTCATCTCCCCCTCCTCGGTGGACGCGATGTGTTGGGCTCCGGCTCGGAAGGACCAAATAAATGTTGGGTCTGCGCTTTCACAGGCCCCGCTGGTTTAGAAACTTATTCCCGTTAACGACAAGGAAGGGGGTGCATTTGTGTGACCTGCCCACAAAAGGGTCATAAAAGCAGGAAACTTACTAAACAAGAAAACAGAACCCTCACATAGGATATGCCTGTAATAAAACACTACAGCCTCCCCCACCAACAGGCTGGGGAGGGTAATCAGAAACAAAGGAATGTCTTTGATCATGCTGCTTGAACTAAGACTTACAAATTTAAGTAACACAATGACAACATTTAACAATTTGACTCCAACAGCGTGCGTGTCAGTCTTACTGTCTATAAACAGAAGTGCTTCTTGTTGTTTGAAAATGTTACATTTTTATTAGTTTCCATGTTGGTTTTAGTCTTTTTAATTATTAATATTGTATCGAGGGTATATGTCTGAGGCAAGACTTCAAGAAATCAGTAAATCAGGTATTACAATGATAGAATCACAGAAGGTTTTGAAAGTAGTTGACTCACAGTCTTGTTGGCATCCAGTCTCAATAAAAACGTCAATCAATGCCTCATCAGGCAAGCAGTAATCAAATTTTTATCAAACTAAAAAATACAAAAACTAAATGTTTTACACATCTAGTTTTAGTTAACTATAGCAACATTAGTCTGTGGCTTTAATTCACAGAGCAGCCTGCAGTTTCTGTGCATCACGATTGTATTCAAGCACATATTATAATTACCACACCTTCCTTTCTGTAATGCTGAGTAACCAATGGTTCTCAAACCTGTAGAAATGAAGGCAGATCTGCCTCTTAAGGCACTATATTGGTGGAAAGAGATATCTGCATGTATATATGCTAAATCCCAAAGCAGGGTGAGATTTTTGATTCACAGAAGATTTCTGGTTTCTGTTTGTAGTCTGCTTTAGTCTGAATCTTACTGAAGAGTTACTTTGGAGGTTTTGGTTGCATGAAGCTAAAGAGTGCATGTAGAGATTAAAAGAAGGAGCGCACTGCCCAAGCATGTTGTGTGACTGACACTGATATCCACTGGCTATACTAGGAATCACACATTATCTAGTCACCAGAGGCCAAGTTGTTGGCAGTCAGTGGGTTGCCAGATTGAGGAAAAAGAGATCCCGATATAATGAATGAAAGCATTAGATGATTAACAGAGTATGCATGTAATGACGAAGTTTAAGTGTAGGTGGTTTTACTAAAAGGTAGTCCGAGCAAAGGTCACGTTGACCTGTATCTTTTAGTAATAGATTGTACGGCTGAATTTAAAAGCTCGATTCCAGAATGCACATTAAGGGGATAAGTGCAAAAAGTAAAAATAAGAATGTTCATTTAACACAAGTCCCAGTAAAGAAAACAGCTGATATCCTTCTTTTCTCAATTTTTTAAAAGCCTACAAGCACACAGATCACCTTCTTCATCCCGCTGCTTTAAAAAGATAATAATCCCGATGAAGACACTGGGGACTTTTCATTAACCCTGAGATTCAGCAGTGAGATCAAAAAGTAATAAAAGCAATCATTTTCTGAATAAACATGAAATATATCACTGTTTTATGCTCGCACGAGCCTGCACAGCCAGGCAAGATTAGATTTTAATGATCAACAAGGGGAAAGTGGGCTGTTGTGGAACCAAATAATGAAATGATACAGCAAACAGAAATGTGATGCAAGCAACGCTGTGGTAAACACAGAGAGATGCATAAAATTAAGTGGAAGCAGATGAAATCTGAACATTGTAACTTGGATGCAGGTAGCTGATGGCTTCCAACATGCTGCTTTTATTTTCATTGCCCCCTTTTTTCTCTTCTTACATCACCTCCCGCTTTTTCATTCAATTCAATTCAATTCAATTCAATTTTATTTATATAGCGCCAAATCACAACAAAAGTCGCCTCAAGGCGCTTTATATTGTACAGTAGATAGCACAATAATAAATACAGAGAAAAACCCAACAATCATACGACCCCCTATGAGCAAGCACTTTGGCGACAGTGGGAAGGAAAAACTCCCTTTTAACAGGAAGAAACCTCCGGCAGAACCAGGCTCAGGGAGGGGCGGGGCCATCTGCTGCGACCGGTTGGGGTGAGAGAAGGAAAACAGGATAAAGACATGCTGTGGAAGAGAGACAGAGATTAATAACAGATATGATTCAATGCAGAGAGGTCTATTAACACATAGTGAGTGAGAAAGGTGACTGGAAAGGAAAAACTCAATGCATCATGGGAATCCCCGGCAGCCTATGTCTATTGCAGCATAACTAAGGGAGGATTCAGGGTCACCTGGTCCAGCCCTAACTATATGCTTTAGCAAAAAGGAAAGTTTTAAGCCTAATCTTGAAAGTAGAGATAGTGTCTGTCTCCCGAATCCAAACTGGAAGCTGGTTCCACAGAAGAGGGGCCTGAAAACTGAAGGCTCTCCCTCCCATTCTACTTTTAAATACTCTAGGAACAGCAAGTAGGCCTGCAGAGCAAGAGCGAAGTGCTCTAATAGGGTGATATGGTACTACAAGGTCATTAAGATAAGATGGGGCCTGATTATTTAAGACCTTGTATGTGAGGAGCAGGATTTTAAATTCAATTCTGGATTTAACAGGAAGCCAATGAAGGGAAGCCAATACAGGAGAAATCTGCTCTCTCTTTCTAGTCCCTGTCAGTACTCTTGCTGCAGCATTTTGGATTAGCTGAAGACTTTTCAGTGAGTTTTTAGGACATCCTGATAATAGTGAATTACAGTAGTCCAGCCTGGAAGTAATAAATGCATGAACTAGTTTTTCAGCATCACTCTGAGACAGGATATTTCTAATTTTAGAGATGTTGCGCAAATGGAAGAAAGCAGTCTTACATATTTGTTTAATATGTGCGTTGAAGGACATATCCTGGTCAAAAATGACTCCAAGGTTCCTCACAGTGTTACTGGAGGCCAAGGTAATGCCATCCAGAGTAAGAATCTGGTTAGATACCATATTTCTAAGATTTTCAGGGCCGAGTACAATAACCTCAGTTTTATCTGAATTAAGAAGCAGAAAGTTAGCGGCCATCCAGGTCTTTATGTCTTTAAGACATTCCTGCAGTTTAACTAATTGGTGTGTGTTACCTGGCTTCATGGATAGATAGAGCTGCGTGTCATCTGCATAGCAGTGAAAATTTATGCTATGTCTTCTAATGATGCTGCCTAGGGGAAGCATGTATAATGTAAATAGAATTGGTCCTAGCACTGAACCCTGTGGAACACCATAATTGACCTTAGTGTGTGAAGAGGACTCTCCATTTACTTGAACAAATTGGAGTCTATTAGATAGATATGATACAAACCACTGCAGCACAGTACCTGTAATACCTACAGCATGTTCTAATCGCTCTAATAGGATATTATGATCAACAGTATCAAACGCTGCACTAAGGTCTAGCAGGACAAGCACAGAGATGAGTCCACTGTCAGAGGCCATAAGAAGATCATTTGTAACCTTCACTAAAGCTGTTTCTGTGCTGTGATGAGCTCTGAAACCTGACTGAAACTCTTCAAATAAGCCATTCCTCTGCAGATGATCTGTTAGCTGTTTGACAACTACTCTTTCAAGGATTTTTGATATGAAAGGAAGGTTGGAGATTGGCCTATAATTAGCTAAGACAGCTGGGTCTAGAGATGGCTTTTTAAGTAAAGGTTTAACTACCCCACTTTGCCTTTTTTCATCTTGCACAAAAAAGTCTTTTGTATCATTTTCTATTGATCTGATCTCCCATGTGTCGTCCAGTTGGTTGGGTCTGTTTACATTTCTGTTTTTCTAGTTTTTACGATCTCTGTCTCTGTTCTCCGTCTAATCCTTTGAAGGACTTTTTTCAATCACCCAAAATGTTCCCCACCCTAAAAAAGATTTCCTGTCATTTTCCCCATTAATGATTTGGGAATCTAATTTCCACTCCACTAAGCATGAGATCGAACATTGAGTCCGGAATTCCTACAATGGCATCCTGACACGTTCCTTTCTTATTCAACTTCAGATTTTCCATTTTATAAGGGTAGATTTCTACACACACCAACAAGAGGGTAATGGTTTTCCTGGGTAATAGCCTCCATGCATAGCAGATGGAGCGGCTGACTGTAGGACATCAAGAGTGAGTGGCTGTTTGGTTGAGTGGGAAATATGGTCTTAGTATTCAGCAAACACTAACATTAGCTCTAGTGTGAGATATGTCATCAATCATCCCAACCCTGATCACATTTATTGGTGTAATTATACCAGGCTACCACGTGTAATTTGGCATTGATTTATCTATGTTGCAGATGCTACAAACTATCTTCTGTTTCTCATCTTCCTCTTTTTTTACCTTTTGTTTCTGCTGTCATTACTCATTGAGGAGTAGCCTGATAGGGAAACATTATCTACCTTCTTACTATCTTTCCTGATAAGATCCTTTATCTGTCATCCACAGGTGCTTCCTTTGTGTTTCCTCTCCATCTTCCCTCTATGCTTCCACCTCTCCTTTCCTTCATCTATCCATATATACCTCTTCTAGAGTCATTATAGTTAATAGGAAGGCCAATGTGTTGTACTTCCCAGGGAAATGGGACTCATTATTTCTCATTAAGTACTTCCTATCAAAACTACTCCTTCATCCTCAATCTTTCCTCCTGCTGCCCATCCTTTTTTTGTTTTCTTTTCAGCGTTTTCTCAAATTATTTGGGCCTACTTCTCTTTCTGGTTCATGACCTGATTTGCAAAACTCAAGTCAACATTTTGAAGACATTTCAGACTGCGCTATGCTTTATTTCCAAGAATCAGTTGCACATGGCACAAGCAGTGGCTGAGTCAACAAGCCCGTGGCAGAACTGTAACTCAGCTGGAAATGGTAAAGAGTCTTGCCTCCAGCCTGACCAATCAAATCACATTTCCCCTCCTCTTTGAGATAGCGCAATCTGTTACAGGGCACTCTGACCATTTGGTGATAGGAAAGTCCAAAGCAGTTCAAAAGCAACAGCTCCTTCTGGGAGAAAACAGATGTTGTCAGTTTACTAATGGAAGGCTCGTTTTCACTGAGATGGGAAAGTCGTTTCTATTTAATAAACCAGTCAGTTTATAATTGTAGTAGAAGTCTACAACACTGTATTTTGTTAGTACCTATAAAGCTTGTGCTGTCCTATGAAGGCTTTCATCCAGGAAAAAAAAGCAAAGTGGGGCACAGTGTGTGTCCGTGTGTGTGAGTAGAGGACTAAACACACTTTCAAGTGGTTTGACCTGTTTCTGGTTAACCAAATTACCAAACTGGAAAAGGGAGGAAGGAAGACGTCCACAGCAATTCAGGGTGATCTAACACTTGGATCAGTACCTTCAGTAAATATGTTACCTGGATGATATGGGTCTTTGCATTCACATTGGTAGAAAAATAAAAGTCACAATCTCGATTGTGCCAACAATGTGATCCCCTGGACAGGTCGCCAGTCTGTCGCAAGGTTAACACATAGACACACAAAACTATTCGCAACTATGGGCAATTAAGAGTTTCCCAATTAACCTGTCCCCACTAACTGCATGTCTTTGGACTGTAAGAGGAAGCCGGAGTACCTGGGGAGAACCCACGCAAACACGGGGAGAACATGCAAACTCCACACAGAAAGATCCCGCCCTGATGGTGGAATTGAACTCAGGACCTTCTTGCTGTGAGGCAACAGTGCTAACCATGCTGCCTGATCTGATCTCAATATGTAAGCTCTACCACTTTGCACAGAAACTTGAGGCAACATAGGGAAATTCAGTCTGGACATGTCCAAAGCTGCCTTTTCGCACAAAAAGCACACGAGTGAGTTTTTTCCTGTTAGACACTGGTTGGGCACATGCATTTCTCTCATTCAGAAAAAAAGTTATCTGGATACAGATCATGAAGGTTTAAATAGTGTCATGTTTTATTTTTATTCAGCTTGATTTCAGCAGAGGCAATAGCGCCTTCTCAGTGGTGCCTCAGCTAATCTTTGGAACAACTTACCTTTTCATATAAGAGCTGCCCAGTCTCTCGATCTCCATCCCCAATCAACACTTTTAAAATCCTATTTGTCCCAGTAGAGTACCCTGGCTTCTAATATCCAAACACAGTCATGTTCACTTGTTCTATTTGATTGTTGGTGTGTACTTCTTGTTGATTTAGTCAGTGTTATGCATATTTCATGTAACTTCTACAACACCTTTGCCAGCTGTTTAAAATGTACCATAGAAATAAACTTTGATTTGACTTGGGTTCACCAAGTAGTCACAGAAATCTGGCTTTACTTTGATATAAGATCAGACTAAGAGTCACATCAAATATACTCATCCTCCAATCATCACCCACCCAGCCATTTAGGGTAAATTTAGGTGTCAGCCATACTTTGTATCTAAGGTGGACAAATTTGTGCAGTCAGAATAGAGCTCTGACTACATTATCTCTGAATGCACTCCGTACCCCGCATTTCTGATCCATGTTTAACCTGAAAACAAATTTTAACAAAATATGCAGTTTCTATTCTTATCTATGTTTTTCATGCACTTCCAGCACAGGCTAGTCTTTGAACAATAAGACTAGCCTAAACACAGGAGTATTCTTATAGAATTTTATTTTCATTGAAATTCACAGCGTATAATGGCTTTATTGATTAACGGTGACATTAATGATGACAGTGCTCTACTACAGTCTGTTTTAGGTCAAATAACACTAAATGCAGGCTTTGGCGTCTGATTTGTTTACATCTTCTTCAAGTAATGTAGAAATAAATGTGTCAGTTTGCAGACGTACTGCTCCAAGTTGTAATTGTTCTGCGTAATGTCAGAATAACTAATCCACTTTCTAGGCGAATGTAGACGAGTTTAAACAGATTTATAAAGACAACTTAAGAGCTTTTTTACCTACAAGCTAAATAAGCCAGCTAGATCTTAGAAATATATTATTTATTTATATTTTATGACACTGTTATTCTGCCAGTCACATCAGGGTTTCTTATTATCTTTATTAGTTATAGTTCAACACGGTCCACTCAAACGCACGCTCTCATTCATCAGTAGAATCCACAGGTTAACTCAGATGATGCTTTCAGTTTTCACAGCTGCAGTTTTCTTATCAGTACATGTCACTTTTTTCCCTTTGTTTTTTTGTGGGCATGTGTGTCTCTGTGTGTGCTTTCTCCTGTGAGAATGAATAAATTTCAGTCTGTTTGGTAGCATTAGACAGAGGGCAGATTGTGGTCAACTCCATTTATTCAGCCCAATGCATGTGCATGAAAATGTGTGAGTCTGTTAATATGAGGTTGAGTGTTTTACTGTGTGTCTTGGTTGTAATATGTGTGTGTACGTGTATGTGCGTGTGTGTGTGTGCTGTAGCACTACAAGCCTCGTATGCTGATAGATGCTGTTGTAACTCCGTTGCAATGAATGAAGGCCATAACCCAGACATGTATTACCATATTCATACGGCTCACAAAATAGATTGCTTTGGTTTGTGTGTGTATGGATGTGCGTGTGTGTTGTTGCCCAACTAACACTGTGAGAATCAGTTTGAGTCTTAGCCCACTGGAGTGGGAACGATTTTGAGGATCCCTTTAAAGGGTTAAAATCTGAATTGGGTTTAAGTTACAGCTCGGGTGAGGGCTGTTGTTAGGCCCTTAGTTTTGATGACTGAGTTGAAGGTAAGTGGCTAGGAATGGATTATGTATGTGAATCCCCTCACAGTTACACCCTTACACACACACACACACACACATAGATTTATGTGTGTGTATGTGTACGGGTTCGTACTATCCTGGTGGGGACCAAAATCTGACTTTTACTATCCTGGTGGGGACTTTCTGCACCGTGGGGACCAAAATCCAGGTCCCCTCGGGGTTGAAAGCAATTTTCACACTCAAAATGTGGTTTTACTGTCAGGGTTACAATTAGGTTATGGTTAGGTTTAGGGTAAGGGTTAGGGTTAGGCATTCATTTTTAATGGTTAGGGTTAGGGTAAGGGGCTAGGGAAAGCATTATGTCAATGGGATGTCCCCACGAGGATAGCAAACCAGACGTGTGTGTGTGTGTGTGTGTGTGTGTGTGTGTGTGTGTGTGTGGCATAGATTCACAGTTTGAGCCGGAGCGCAACTTATTCTGAGAGTCATTTTGAAAATGGCAAACACGCGCCATGTCACGCTTCTCCTCGCTCTGCAGTGCCCGCACACAAATGCAGTATGTCCTCGAGGCGTACATATAAAGCTCTATCTAGGCTAAAGCCTATTCTCATAAAATGTGTTCAGAGAAAATAAGTAACCATCAAGTTGGCCGTGCGCTGAAATTGAACATCAGCACAAACCACTGGGCCAAATGGCAGGTACACTCTGTCTCCCTCTCTCCCCCTCGCTCTTTCGCCTTCTAATCTTGTTCTCTCTCTCTCTCTCTCTCTCTCTCTCTCTCTCTCTCTCTCTCTCTCTCTCTCTCTCCCCTTTCTTTTCTTTTTTTTCTTTCTGTCTTTTCTCACCCATGGTGTAAATTGCCCTCCAGTGGTGATAGACTGTTGTGTGTGTGTGTGTGTGTGTGTGTGCACTCATGTGTTGACTGTGTACTTGTCTTTCCAGTGTGCACATGTACGTGTGTGTGTGTGTGTGTGTGTGTGTGTGTGTGTGACTTCATACTGCTTTTTTGTGTGTGTTTGCCCCTGTTTGTGAATGTGGGGATCATTACCTGTGTGTGTGCGTGTGTGTGTGTGTGTGTGGGTGGGTCAGGTCAAGCTATTATTATGGCAGCAGCTGTAGTGGTATTGCAGGGGATTGTGGGAGGCGTGCAGACAGGTTGGAGGCTCTGAGGGGCTTTACGTTTGAGTGACAGGCCTGGACTGAATATTCGGCTCCCAGCACAAACTACATAACTCGCAGTCCTCCAGCGCTTAAATTAAATAAAGCATACATGCCCAGTATTGTCAGTGTTATTGTTAAACTATATTCATGTTGTCTAATGTGTGCTCTCTAAGGCAGACTGAAACTTATGGAGTAAATTTAAAGTTTAAACTTGCGGGCAGCTTATTGAAGCACTATAATAGTCTTCTCTGGTGTCTAGTAGAAACAAACCCATCAGGATCACCAGCATAAGAGGACTACTGCAGGTATAGCACCACTTTCAAAACCGCCAGAGTGAAAGGTACCTCCATGCACACATTTATATGGGCTGTGATAGTGTAGCTGGTATTGTGTTAGTGTTGTGTGTGTGTGTGTGTGTGTGTGTGTTATGGTGAAAAAATCTGGCAGGTGTTTCAATGTTTCGCCATCTGTCTGTAGACAGATATTGTCAAAACTCAAGACCTCATAGCCATGCAAGACACCATCATTAATCTTTACAGTACACGGTGGTCTCTAATGGCCTCAAAACAAAAACAAGACGAAAGGATTTTTTAAAGATTTATCCAAGGAAGCGTGCCTCACCAAACTATGTACTCATGGCACGTCAGCAAAGAGTCGTTAGCTCAAAGAGATGAAGCAGAAGGTCTTTTGTATGGCCGTTTCAAAAAAAAAAAAAAAATACTACAGCCTGTAATGCAAACAGTAGTCACAAAATAGAAAACACAAACACAAAATAACCACCTATAGTCCTGTCTAAACTATAGAATTTAGAACCGTGGATAGCAATTCCCACTTGTGGAAGTCGACAAGACGACAGTCACACAATCTTCCAATCTGGTATCTATGGGCAACCTCTGATCTCCAGGGAAATACATGTGACTGGTTGACGAATGGTTACTGGATGTTGCCTGCTGTCGCTGGCTGAAATATGTTGCAAAAATATTGGCAGTCATTAGTGCCACCCCTCAGCCTCCTAGCAGAAGCACCTATGGTATAAATTTAAACATCCCTTGTGACTTCTTTCTTGAGGTATCGGATTTACAGGAATTTCAGTAACGACTTCACAGTAAAAGTTGTGCAGCTGAAACCAACATGTTGCAAAAGGTGCAGCCCTTATTTTGAAATCGAAAGGTGTCGGTTTCCCGTGTGTCGCACTCTACACAACTTCACCAATGCTTAGCAAGTCGTCTGAGTGTTTGCAGACAAGTCAGCATCTTCCATGAAATCTACAGGTGACAGCAGTAATTTGCAAGCAATCGAAGCAATCACAATGAGGTTCTTTCTCCAGAATTTCATACCTAATTGCAATCAATTTGACCTAGCTACAGCAAACAACCTCCCAAAATCAACGACCAGCAGGCCGACCAGTACAGGTTTTTTCCTAATAACCAGTAGTAATCATGCAGTCTCCAGCTGATATCTATGCAAGATTCTTTGCCTCCTCCTCCTTTACAGCTATTTTTGTCAAACAATGATGACAAAGGTTATGACAGTAATACTGATAACAACCGTCCATCTAATCATACATCCATCAGTTTTTCACCAACAGCAACAACAAACCATAATTGGAGTTCGGACCTATGAAAGCTCATTTCTGTGGATTATGTCTGCAGTTTTAGGTCAGTAGCCAGAGCTTGTGGTCACAGGTGGACGTGGGGACACTGATCGACAAGCTTCACCTTCACACTCAGCTCTCTGTTCGCCACATCAGACTGTTACAGGGTTTGCTTCGGTGCCTTTGCAGTTGAAATCAGTGAGTGCAAAATACTGCAAGTGCAAGTTTAAGATCACTATTAGTATAGACTGAAGTCTTACACTCTCCAGTGCTGCTACACATCTTTGGCTAATAACACAACACTTGTAATAATCAAATAAGTCTGCAGCTTTCCTGCTTGGAACTCATTTTACAAGAAAGTCTCCCTCAACAATGCTTAAATGTCAAGTTTATTTTATTTCCCAGTTTCCTATCAAAGTGTTCAAATCTTACAGGATAAGATCAAATCTGGCAGAATAAGACTAAATAAAGCTAAAGCAATTTTGAAGCATCAGAAGAACTAAATGTGTTATTTACAGTAAATTACTCTGCTGCAGTTTAGTTCAGTTGGAAATATATTTGATGTTTTGCATTTTTTGTTGTTGAACATGATCGTTTCTGCCAAAGGGAAAAAAAGTGCAGCCTGCATATAGGTTTGGGACTCTGTCCACGTGTGTGTGTGTGTGTGTGTGTGTGTGTGTGTGTGTGTGTGTGTGTGTGTGTGTGTGTGTGTGTGCGTGTGCGTGTCTATGTGAGTATATTTGCCCAAAACTCTCTCCACTTTTCCAGACTCTGAAACTTTGCCATTTATTCAGGGTTATTTTCATTCTGCCGTTTGGGAGCATCCGTATGCAGATAGAACTGACGGGAATGATATATCTGCCCATGCTAACACCTCGCCCACACATTTAATATGTCTACAGACACACACAGCTGCACCCCCCCACCACACACACACGCACACACACACACACACACACACACACTTCTGGCTTATACATATACACGTGTATATAAATATATTTATACACCCACACACCCACACATGCACATATACACACAAACCACAGGTCTCATCTTTCTCATGTGTTAGTGTGTGTGTGTGTGGGTCTGACCTGTGTTAAACATTGTCTCAAACAAAAGGCATTAGTCCAGCAGACCAAACTAATGTGATTTTCTATTAATGTGATGCCCTGGGTGCATCCTGTGTGTGTGTGTTAGGTGTTGAATGGACTACACTAACATCTTCAGTTCGTGTCAGCTCATTAATTTACAACCACCAAGTCTGACTGGCCAATTCATTACTTAATTCTTTTACACACACATTTGCGCAGACACACACACACACACACACACACATGCACAGAATTTCAGGCCTTTTTACTCTCATGAAAAAAATGTTGTTTTAGTCTGTGAAACTGTGTGTTTCATGACAGATCGGCACAGTTTTTATGACTATCTGTCAAGCTTGTCACTGATTAAATGACTGCTGTTGGTGCATGTGTAGTGGGAGATGAGGACAAGCACTAATTTGAGAAGGTGAATGAGTGATCGTGTGTGTAATAAATCTGCCGTGTGTCTGTGCATGAGTGTGTGTGCAGCGATGCTGAATCTCTCCTGCCACAGTATGACTTAATGCATATTGCTAAATCTATAAATGTACCAGTTAAGTATGTGGCTGTAATTTTAAACCGCAAACTGGTGCAAATAGAGTCGTTAAATCTTTGGTAGTGACTTAACTCAACACAAATTACACCTGACACATCATACAGAGTGCTAAAACATGTTTACATTGACTTATAGAGCTAGCCAATGTAACGATCCACAACCTGTATCCTGTGTCCGAAAAGCACAGGCCCGGCAAATTTTGCTAACAATGGCCCAGTGCCAGCGAATATGCCACTGAGCCATGAATTTTTAATTTCCTGTTATGACAAGCTGCTGGGAAAGACATGTGTTTGTATTTGATTCAGTTGTATTTTGGACGTGGGATACTTTGTATCACAAGTAAGTAGGAGTTAGACCAGACCAGTGGTTACCAAACTTGTTTTGCTAGGCTTCCCTTTGTTTTACAAGAAAATCTTTGCAGGTGAAGCCAAAGGCAAGATATCATCATATCTTCTAGTCATTGGCTTGGAAGGAAGTTGGTTTGGAAGCATATTTGGCGATGCGTTTGTGTGGGAGCCCCATCAAAAGCCTGTCCATTATGCTAGCAGTGTCCAAGCTTTTTTTATTCATACCGCGCCCCACCCCTGCAGTGGCTCTGCAACCCCCCCTAGGGGGCGCGCTGCTCAATTTGGGAACCACTGGACTAGACTGTTCTGTGTTGCTTTGAAACTAACTGTTGGACACTTGCAGACTTGCCTGTGTAACCTTCAAATGTATTTACTACCAAGTCATTTATCAAGTAATGGTGTTCTACACCATGGCCTGACTTGCTTGTCAGAAGGTTTATCTCAGATCCCACCCACTTTGTGACATTAGCAGTTATTTCCACTCATGAATGTCATTTAGCTGTGTACAAATCTACATACATCTGTTTTTAAGGTTATGTGATGTATTATTCTCAATTGCAGTGCACTCAAAATAAAACAAGTAAGCATAAGTCACCCCTCTTAACCCTTTAAAGCCAAGCGTATCGTATTTGATACCTGTGTTTTTGTGAGTTTGAGACTTCTACATCATCAGCGTGACTTTTGTTCACTCTCAAAAAATTAAAAAATTATATAAATTGCATGACACATTTTTAATGACTAAATCGCAAAAATATGGCTAATGTAGCAAATGTAATACAAATTAAAACTCATATATGCAGATTCAAATTTGATCTTTTTTTATATATATATTTTGTCTAAAGGTTTAACAAACACTCCATTATCAAATAATTAAAGATTTCTGGCAGTTATTTCATGGTTCAGGTTTTAAAGGGTTAAGTTGGCCTGAGCTACAAGCCAGTGGTACTTTATTTTTCCAAGTTCCTAAAATATTTTAAAGCGACAATTTTGCATTATTTTTTTTTTAAGTCAACTGATCAATCACCAAATATTTAAATTTACTTTAGCGTGCTTTGTAGGACAAAATCTATATAAACAAACTAGAAATTGATTTTATAACATGTTATTTAAGCTAAAGCCAAACCTTAAACCCAGATGTGCATATTAACATATACCCACATAGCAAAATTGGTATGGCTCGGATCTGGCCCACACAATGTGCTTACACATGGCCCACATACCGCAAAGAATGACGGCCCTTTGGTGACCCAGATTTGGTTTGCCAGATGTGGCCCACACATGGGCCAGCACAAGGCCAGTTGCAGACACACTGGTGGTCCTGTGCTGGCCCATTTGTGGACTACCTCTGGCAAACCTGATCTGGGCCACCAAAGGGCCGTCATTCTTTGCGGTATGTGGGCCATGTGTAAGTTGTGTGCAGCCACGGGCCAGTTGTAGACACACTGGTGGCCCTGTGCTGGCCCAGAACAGTTTCAGCTCTGGCCCCAGATGTCAGCCTAATGTCTACCTTAATCAAGCCATGTAATAACAACATGTGCCAGAACATGCAAAACAGTGAAAAAGTAACATGACGAATCTCTGTTCAGACAGTGAATGGACTGATTCTTATACAGCGCTTTTTCTACTCTCCCAGATCACTCACAGTGCTCTGTACAACATGCCACATTTACCCAGTCACACACTTTCTCTAAACTGAGTGCTTCCTAACTACATTCATACACATTCACACTCTTGACACGCAGACTGGAGGAGCCAGGGATCGAATCGCTAACCTTCCGATCAGTAGGTGACCTGCTCTACCTCCTGAGCTACAGCCACCCACTGGCAAAGATGAGTAAACCGTCACTAGGCTTTGGATAAAGTGTACACTCACAAACCTGTCAAACCTGCATTTGAAACATTGGCTACCATAGCAGTATAGTACTGCAACATGGCATTTGGGTCTTCTAACTAAAATAGGAAAACAGGAACATAAATAGTGCCATCATTGCCAGACCTGGCACACATCTGGTTGACATACACTCTGCCATGACACCAGTCAGTCACAAGTGCCAGCTTGATGCCAGATCCGGGCCAGACCTGGTTTCTTTGAGCCTGGGCCACATGAAGCAAACCACAATCGAGCCAGATATGGCATGCCATCACATAAACAGTGCCATCTATGCCAGGCCTGGCCCATATCTGGATGACATATGTCTTATCATGCCAGAAGTCAGCCAGCAGTCACCAGATCCGGGCCAGACCTCTTTGGTATGTGGGTAGAGCACATGTTCATCTGAACAACTTTCCTTCAGATTCCATTTTCCTGGCTCAAGTCACGCTGTGATATTGTGGTCAACGGTATCGTTCCACTGCTGGGGGAAAAAAAGATGATATCACAGGCAAATTTTAGATGCCATTCAGAGCTTATAGTCTGTTCTAATCCATCTAGCATAAATATGCTATTTATGACAACACTAATAAACAAGAGGGGGAAAGTACAGATGAGAGACAGAAGAGGTATTTTGAAGTGGATGACAGAACCAGAGGCTTTATTGCTACAGGCTGTAATTCAGAGGGAAGGCCTTGTGGCAAGTGCCTGAGGGTGACAGTTAAAGCAGAGCACAGCTATCTGAGGCTCAGACCACGAGGAAAACTAAAAGAAGTGAGAGGAACGAGGGACAGAGAGGAAAGGAAAAAAACTGAAGGAGGAGGGGAGTCCATTTGGGCAAGCTCTTTGTCTTTTTTTCGACCTCTAACATCTCGCCATCTCGAACTTGTCTCACATCTACAACTTGTTTTCTGTTCGTTCTTGTTGACCTGGGCTCACCCCAACACTGCTGCAGCACACTTCCCTTTTCATCTGTTCCTTTGGTCATGACCTCTCCCTCCATCTTTCATATTCTGAATTTCTATCTTTTTATCTCGCACACATTTTCTCCAATTACTAAAGCAATACTTAGTAAGCAGTCCATACTTCTTTTTTTTTTTCAAACTTAGTGTATGAAAAAAAAACTCCATACAAATAACAGTGAAGACAAACATTTGGTCGTAGGGATGAAATCAAAAGAAAATAGAATGAACTTTGTTCATCTGTTCTCACAAGAAGTTTCCTCCTACACGTTTCGTTTTATTTCTGACACCCTCCTCTGTTTGTACCTTCAACATTTAAGAAAAAAATGCTACACTTTTTTTTGTAACTCGTTTAATCTCCCACTATGTTGCCGCCCCTCCCCTGAAACAAAAGAACAGACAAACAGCTCAAAAATTTACATTCAATGTTTTATTGCTTTGAAGGTAAAGAATAACATTACCAAAGAAACGAGATAAAACAATATCCCTGTCACTCACACTCTCTGGCTCTCTCACATCCTCGTTTTTTTCTCCTGTCAAGCATTTTTCTTTATGTTTTTACTTATACATATCTTATATAAACCCTTGGCTGAGTGAGGGTTTTTGTTTTTGCTGTTTATGTTCGTGTTTCGCTTCCTGTGTTGTTTGAGTTTTAATCAGTGTTTCTCTCTCCTGCAGTATTTGGTGTATAATGGTATATGTCCTCAATATTTCTCTTCTCTGTGTTCCCCCTCGCAGTGGATGGATGCATTGACTGGTCTGTGGATCTGAAGGAGTACCACGTATTGGCTGGTGAGCCTGTTCGAGTTAAATGTGCCTTGTTCTACAGCTACATCCGAACCAACTACACCATGGCCACCAACGCCAAGCTGCGCCTCATCTGGTACAAGAACAAAGGCGATGCAGAGGTGAGCGTCACTGGTCTGAACTACAACTGATGTGGAAGGAAAGAAGAGGCAGGGAGACAGTTCAAGGAAGACGGCATGAAATGGAAATTTAAAAAGTTAATTAACAAAAAGCATTAATTTAACCTAACCATAACCTGCTCACCAGTTAGTAACCTGAGCAGCCCTGAGACTGTTTAGAACACGGATGTGACCTCTGGGTCGTTGGCTTTTGGAGTCTGCAATTTTGAAGCCTCGGTATTAGCGATTTTTTGTTTTGTTTTTTAACACCACGTGCCATGCGTTATCAAATAATGCCAGTAAGCTCGGTTAGCGTGCTGTTGCCATAAGCCTTATTGGTGCAGCTCACACAAATATCTGCTCATTAGTGCTACGTGACACACTAATAAAATACAAGAATTTTACACTTCAAACCTTCATGTTTGGTCTGTACCACGCAGCAACAGATTTTCAGTCAGCACCTGAATTTGCAAAGTTAACAAACCAAGACCATGATTTTTATTTTTTTATTTTTTATTTTTTTTTGCCAACTGGAATAAATAAAAAGATAAGTTTTCTCCAAAAAAGCTGGATTAACCATCTGGTTGAGTGGAAACGCTGCACAAATAGGAGTGTAGTTTTTCATGTTTAAATTTCTTTCCAAAAAGGTAACAAAGGTCATTCAAGCTGTACTAAAAAACTCAAAAAATTCAAGTGTTATTTTTAAAGAATAATTTGCTTTCTCTAATTATTATAATAACTGTAATTATTATATCAGTATAGGTATCTATAAGCATAAATTTGAAAGTACAGGCATATTTCTTACTTATCTTTTATTTTATTTATATAGCACCGAATCACAATCAAACAACTCCCTATGAGCAAGCACTTGGCCACAGTGGGAAAGAAAAACTCCCTTTTAACAGGAAGAAACCCCTGGAGAAACAGGTTCCGGGAGGGGCGGCTAATCTGCTGCAACGAGTTGGGAGTGAGGGAAGGAGACAGGACAAAGACAAAGATTAATAATAACTAATGATTATATGCAGAGTGGTGTATAAACATGTAGTGAGGGAAAAATGTGAGTGAAGAAGAAATCAAAGAAGTCAAAATGTCATTTGGTAAATGAAAGCACACCAAGTCTTTGATCAGTATTTTAGATTAAAGGCACTTTGAATTGGTTATTTTAAGACGTATCTTAAGAATAAAGCTAGTTGTCTAATTAAATAGACTCACTTTATAAACACTTTTTGCACTCATTTGTGTTTATCACTAACTTCCATAAGCTACTGTATATTAAAACATGTCTCAAATTATGAACAGCATATCTGAGTAACAAAGTAATACTTGGTATATTATTAAAATATATAACATTTTTTCATAGCAACCACATTACCGTTGTCAATTCTAGGTCAAGAGGAAGTCGTTACAGATTATAGATACATTGCTCTCTATCGTTGATTCCATTAATACATATTATAAGAGTCCTGTTATATTAGATTGGATAATCTTCTGCTTATTGTATCCTTTAGGAGCCCATCATCTTCTCGGGTCACAGGCTGAGTAAAGAAGATGACTCCATCTGGTTCAGATCTGCTGAATTGGAAGACAGTGGATTCTACACATGCGTTTTAAGGTAATGTGGATGCATGTCAGTGCACAGGCCTGTCTGACTCCATTCTGACCAGTATCCTGGCACTGTAATGCATCAACCCTGAAGTAAAATAACTACAACCTAGTTTCTCTTACAAAGTAGGATTCGGGATTATTTCTGGTTCAGATGGGTGCATTGTTTGTGAGAATCACATAAACACAGCTCTTCTCCCCAGACGGGAGCTGGGTCAAAGTGAACACACTCAACAAAACACAGGCTTTATTTTGAAGTTTCACTTTCACTCCCAGCACATTTGCTTCATAAGACTAAATAAACAGAGTAAGGATTTCAGCAGCATGCAAACAAAATATCGTTGGCCCGACTCTGACCTGCAGCAGGGTTCACGAGGTCGCCGCTGCATTGTGGATTTCATGGGAACAAACTGGGAATAAATTTCTGACTGACTCTCTCTACACATGTGGTCCATTTGCATAGCGAGGGCAAGAAGCAGCACTGTTTTCTGTCTGAATGAAAAGAAATAAACACTATTTTATTTTATGATTAAAAGCCCCCTGTTCTTTATAATCAAGTATTCAAAACACAGATGAGCAGTGGATTACAAAACGTTTCATCATATCTTAAGCTGCTATTTTATTATTTGACTATTAGTCAATTAGTAGGAAATTAGCATTTTTTTGAGGTCTGTTTGCAATATCAGAACATTAGTTTTATGCCTTGCAGGTGAGTGTGTGCACCTGTGTGGACATTTGGTGTGAGATGGTGCACCTGTGCTTGCCAGTTGAGTGGAATGCTGCCAGTTTATTCAATTGAAAATGTACAATATGACAGTTGGCACCACATCAGAAACTGAGTCCTGTAAGGCCCTCTAGAAATATGTGTTTATGTGTAAATTTGTAATGACAGCGTAGTGTGGTGGAGCGGGAGGAAACAAGCAGAAACAAATCTGCACAAATGCTTCGGTTATTATAGTATATTACACTTATAAACTGTAAAATGTATTAATAAAGATGTCTTGTGGAAAAAGTTAATTATATTAAACTAATATCTATTTTTCCTACAATATTTTTCCCAAGGTGGTGCAAAGGTAGCTCGACACTGCAGATAACCAAAATAAACACACTTATGAACACAGAATGACACCTAAAGATTACAAAAGATTTTTCTTCCTTGATGTCATTTAATAGACCAAACTTGGAGCACGCTGGAATTCTTGTGGAAGTAGCTCACAATGAGAGGAAGTGACACGCAGCATTGTTTAAGTAAAGACGGATAAACTGGAATGGTATCACAGTATTTGTTGGAATTAGTGAGGAAAAAACAAAACAGTAACAAAAAAAAAGGTTAATGGCAGTTAGGCTTCCATCCGTGAACACAGAACTTCAATATCAGAATGTCATGCAGAGTTAAATGTTGGAAGTAGCCTCGGAAAAAGGCAGGTTCTTCCGCGAGAATGTCCTGGAGGTCTTACAGTGGCACAATCACAGGATAGCTCTTATAGCTTTTGTAGAGAACCAGTAAGATGGTCTGACGTCAGAGCTGCAAATATAGAGACTTTGACAGCGTGGAAAAGTGAAAGCGACAGAGAAAAACAGAAGAGGAAGAAAAGCATGACTTCAACCATATCTGGCAGAAGATGAGAGAAACCACAGATTCTAAAGCTTTGAAACGTATATAGTATATAATGACAGCTGAACTTAATCTGCCGATGTGGACCATGAGATGTGGTCGTATTTATTTTTTTATCTTTTCCCACAAAGAAGAATTAACTGGATTGATTAAATAAACATGCATTCAGTTGTTTGGGGTTTTCTGTAACAGCTTCTTATCACTTCCATATTTTTTAACACAACAATGTTGCAAAAGAAGGCTGAAAGTGAAGCAGGCAGACAGTATGAAAGAAACTCTACATTTCTTAGTGGAAATTGAGGTAAACAGTAACATATTGACCAACTGTCATTGCCATTTCAGATTTAACGTTACCATACGGTGGTTAGTTAAATGCTGTCACATTTGGTTTAACCTCCAAAAGCTACACTCGGTAAAGTGATGGATTTTTTTACCACCCTTTGAAAAATCTGACTTGCCATGTGCTTATATCCCAGTTAGCCACAATTAGCCAGTGTTTCATTTGGAAAAAAGGAAGCTTTGGTTGCACCAGCAGCACTGCTCTCCTCTTGTTTTATTCCATAAATCACTTGACTTGCTTTGTGTTTGATCCTGTTTGTCTTCCTTCTCTGCATCTGATACCTTCACTACCTCAGCTTTCTCCTTTCTGTTTCCATCTTTTCCCCTTCCTCTTCCTAGCTGTTTTTATTCCCTCCCACACCTCCTCTTCCCTTCATCCTGCCAGCAGCTTCTGTCCTCTACACCTGAACCACCTGTTTCTCTTTCCTCACTCCTACATACCATGTTCCATTGTTTCCCATTCCCACTCCTTTTCTTTCCCCACATCAGCGTCCGATTGCTTCTACCCCTTCATTGCCCTCATCCTCCCCCTTCTTTGCTCTCCTCCCACCTCTTTTTTCTGCCAGAACTTGACACCTATCCTCCTTAATAAGCTCTCTCTCCCTCTCTCTCTCTCTCTCTCTCTCTCTCTCTTCCTGTCTTTCCCTTGCTCTCTCAGCATGACAACCTAATTAGGGCTTGGTGTCTGTCATTGTCTCAGGGTTTCTTATTAGCAAGCACACATATACGCGCGCACATTCACACACATAGACACATACACACAAAGAGGCACAGTCCCCCCTATGCTAATGGTGAGCCACCAACTGGATCCTATTATACTGTTGAAGGTTGTATCTAGAATTTGTAACCATGTACAGAAACTGCAACACAGGAGCAAGACAAACTCTACTTTCAAATGTGCTTATTGCCCTTGATCTTTATACATGTTTTTGTTGCTATAATAAAGAACAGGCGATATGTGGCCTACAGTCAAAAAAAACATTTTCATGATTCATTTAAATTTTACTCTTGGTATTCAATCCTGGCATTAAGTGCAGTTCAGTTTACAAAAGTGAAATTACATTTGATTTGATATTTGATTATTTTCGGCTGGAGACTGATAAAACTGTGTAATAGCTGACATATCTTCATACGCTATCATGAAACCTCTTTCCAGTATATCAGCATTTCAGGATACTGGGATATCTTTTGCAGATGGTTGCACATTGTTTGCCATGGTAACATGAATTTATTTATTAATTTTGAACAAATATGGATAAGTATATGAACATATAACAGTTTTCAGTGTGGTTTCCATGTAGTGTGTTCCTGTAATGTGTGCCCATTTAAAATAATCTTTGAAGAATATTTAATGTATTAAAGAAATCTTAGTGTTAGCACAAAATACTGTTAGCTGTTAACTAAGGCTAAGAGCTAAAGGCTAAGCTGTTAATTATCCAGTAAGAGCATGGACTGTTTGTAAAAAGAGTAAATACAGCGGTCCCTCATTTATCGCGGGAGTTATGTTCTAAAAATAATCCGTGATAGGTGAAATCCGCGAAGTAGCCAACTTTATTTTTTACAATTATAATAGATGTTTTAAGGCTGTAAAACCCCTCACTACACGCTTTGCACACTTTTCTCAGACAGGCATGAACATTTTCACACTTTTCTCTCTCGTTTAAACACTCTCAAAGTTCAAACCTTCATAGAAAAATAAGTCCATATAGAATGAAACCAAAGATCAAACCCTGTTTTCAGGTCCAGAACACGGGAATAGAGCAGCTGCCAGAGAATTCAACATTAATGAATCAATGGTACGGAAGCAGAGGAAGCAAGAAGAATGAGCTGAGGAATGTTTGACTTATCTGACTGTTTTGTTTCGCTTAATGCGCCTTTTAATCCGAAAAATACAGTGACTTCTACTTTCCTTTAGCATGTCCAGAATTCCAACATTTTGTGCGATGGTTAGCATCTTCCTCTGCCGTCTGGGTGCTACCGCAGGTGTCTTTGATGGTGCAAAATGTTTCGTCGACATTGTTGTGTTTGTTGGGGAGAAAACTTACAAACATATAGTACAGCACCTCAGAGTCACACTGCTAGCGATCGAAGATTTATGTAAATTTGAAAAGCTGGACACATTCTGTACTGTACAGGAGACACAGAGGAGATTGATTGACAATGGTCTACAGCCAATCAGGACGCAGAACACAATGCGCTGTTAAAAAAAAAAGAAAAAAAAAAGACCTATGCAAAATCGCACAAAAAAATCCACCAAACAGCGAGGCCGCGAAAGCTGAACCGCGTCATAGTGAGGGACCACTGTATAGGTTTTGTGCTCTGCATTTTAACATCTTGGTGCTAGTATTTTGGTCACCCACCACATTTGGACATGCTGACAAATCGGCTAACCTTAATCTGTATACACACGACTTTTCACCTACCTTAATGTTGTTGTTTTTTTTCAGAATCAGAATCAGAATCGTGTTTATTGGCCAAGTATATGTGCAGACACATACAAGGAATTTCGTTCCGGTAGATGGAGGGTCTCAAGCACAGCAATGTAACTCACACGCACACATAAACACACACACACACACACACACACACACACACACACACACACACACACACGTGTCTATATATACATTACACATGCATACACATACATACACAAAGCTGTGTAAACCAACTATAAATAACCAATCTAAACTTATATACATAGAATACAGAAATGAAGTGGAATGAATACTACAGAATGTACATAAAGTGCAGCTGCAGTCTGGCAGTGGGAGCAGTGTGACAGGTCAACTGTTTAGAAGGGAGATGGCGAGGGGAAAGAAACTGTTCCTATGTCGGGTGGTCCTGGTCTGCAGGCTTCTGTACCGTCTGCCAGAGGGCAGCAGATCAAAAAGTCTGTGTCCAGGGTGTGAGGGGTCTGTCATGATTTTCCCTGCCCGTTTCCTGGTTCTTGAGAGGTACAGATCCTGGATGGAGGGCAGGGGGGCGCCAATGATCCTTTCTGCTGCCCGTACAGTCCGCTGCAGTCTGCTCCTGTCCTGTTTAGTGGCTGCTCCATACCAGACTGTGATAGAGGAGCACAGGACAGACTCAATGACCGCAGTGTAGAACTGGATCAGCAGCTCCTGTGGAAGACTGTACTTCCCCAGTTGTCTCAGGAAGTACATCCTCTGCTGGGTCTTTTTGAGGATGGAGTTGATGTTGGTCTCCCACTTCAGGTCCTGGGAGATGGTGGTACCCAGGAACTTGAAGATCTTCACAGTCGACACAGGGCTGTCTGATATGGTAAGGGGGGGCAGAGTTGAGGGATGTCTCCTGAAGTCCACTGTCATCTCTACAGTTTTAAGAGTGTTCAGCTCCAGATTGTGCTGACTGCACCAGAGTACCAGCCGCTCAACTTCCTGCCGGTATGCAGACTCATCACCATCCTGAATGAGGCCAATGACGGTGGTGTCATCTGCAAACTTCAGGAGTTTAAGAGCCGAGTTCTTGGAGGTGCAGTCATTGGTGTAGAGGGAGAACAGTAGTGGTGAGAGGACACATCCTTGAGGGGCACCAATACTGAGGGACCGAGTTTCAGAGGTGATCTCCCCCAGCCTCACTTGTTGCTTTCTGTCTGTCAGGAAGCTGGTGACACGCTGAGCTGGGAGAGTTTGGAGGAGAGAAGTTCAGGCACGATGGTGTTAAAAGCTGAACTAAAGTCCACAAACAGGACCCTGGCATAAGTTCCCGGGCAGTCGAGGTGTTGCAGGATGTAATGCAGCCCCATGTTTACTGCATCATCCACCGACCTGTTTGCCCGGTAGGCAAACTGCAGAGGGTCCAGCTGGTGGCCTGTAATGTCCTTCAGATGGGCTAACACCAGTCGTTCGAAGGATTTCATGACCACAGACGTCAAGGCAACAGGTCTGTAGTCATTCAGTCCTGTGATGGTGGGTTTCTTGGGAACAGGGATGATGGTGGAGCGTTTGAAGCAGGAGGGAACTTCACACAGCTCCAGGGATCTGTTGAAGATGCGAGTAAAGATGGGAGCCAGCTGTTCAGCACAGGTTTTGAGGCAGGAGGGTGAGACACCGTCTGGTCCGGGGGCTTTCCTGGGCTTCTGTTTCTGTCGGCTCACATCCTCAGTGTGTATTCTGAGTTTCAGGGAGGGGGAAAGGGGGGTGAGAGGTGTGATGGAAGTCGTTGAGTCTGGAATGGGGAGGGTGGTGGTGGTCGTCGTTGAGTCTGGATTGGGGAGGGTGGGGGTGGTCGTTGAGACTGGATTGCTGAGGGTGAGGGTGAAGGGGGGAGAGGTGGGAGGTGTGTTGGTGGTCAATGTCTGAAGCAATGTCTCTGGGGTGGGGAGGGTGAGGCGTGGGAGTCTGTCCGTCTCAAACCTGCAGTAGAAAGTGTTTAACTCGTTGGCCAGGTCTTTGTTTGCTTCAACAGTGGGTGGGGGGCGTCTGTAGCTGGTGGTCAAAGGAGTTGCAAAGAAAAACGTCTGGACTTCTTTAAGTTGCTTGAAGACGTTTCACCTCTCATCCGAGAAGCTTCTTCAGTTCTAAGGTCAAATGGCCGAGAGTCCCAGATTTAAACCAAGTGGGAGTATCCCCCCAAAGAGGGACAAAGGACCCTCTGTAGCTGGTGATTTCCTGCAGGCCCCTCCACACTGACGCAGGGTCGTTGGCTGAGAGCCGTTCTTCCAGCTTCTGGGAGTAGATCCTTTTAGCTGCTTTGATCTCCTTGGTCAGTGCATTCCTGGCTTGCTTGTACAGGGCCCTGTCACCACTTCTGTAGGCGTCCTCCTTGGCCTTACGAAGATGTTGGAGTTTAGGAGTGAACCATGGTTTATTGTTGTTGTATGTGCAAAAGGTCTTTGTTGGCACACACACGTTTTGTAGGGGAAACCAACTGACGTAGGCCAAAGCCTTTCTTGACTCTAAGTTAAACATTTAAACATGCGAGTCTGCAGAAACTCACTTCTGACTTAACTTACATGGCCACTTTATGAGTTCTGGAGTTAGTAGCTTGGTCATAGCCCTAGGTTTTAACAAGTTGGTGTACAGAAATGGTAGTGAGTAGAAGTTCTTTAATGCAAGACATTTCATTGTGTTTCTGACAATTTCTGATATTGTAGCAGTTTGTTAAGCTGCTGAAAGCTTTAGTTATGAGTTTGACACATTTGAATTCAGTCTTCTGGGTAGTCTCATAAATGTTTTGTGATAATGTACAGATGATAAATAACAATTACACAATTAACAGCTATTTAATCAGTATTTAGTGTGAACACTAACCTAAAACGTGGCAGATATTCTATGTTTTAAAAATGTTATAGAAAATTAAACATGCATATTCTGCTTTGCACATCTGTGTCGGCTTTATTATAGTTTCTAATTGCTGCTTCGTACTCGTCTTGTTCGTCAGAGCTGACAAATGTATCGAGTGGATTATATAAGGTTTAGCAAAGGTAAACCATTAATCATCTTATTATTAAAATTTCGTTTCACTAGCTTCAAGCAGTTTAAAAAAAATCTTTGAAAACAGAACATATTTAAGCTGAGATCATGGCATTACAACATCTATGTTTTAGAAATGTATCGTATATAAATAAGAAACCTGTTTAGTCTCTGTCTCCTGCATATTTGACCATTCATCTATACCCCTCCCTTCTCTCAACAATCCACCCCTCCATTAATCTTTCTAAACCCTGTGCTTGTCAGCAGTGATAGATGTGTGTGATAAGATATCTATATCATCTTTAGTGAATTAACAAGCCGTGACAGAGAGGGTCAAGGGGAAAATGGGGAGCTTTTCTAGGAAACTTTCTTTTTTGTTTTCCTTTTGGGTTTCTATATTCTAACCCTGCTGCTGCGGTGTGGCACAGTGCACCGTATATGCAGACTGATAACAAATTAAAGAAAAAGAAAGCCTGAACTCTTAATCCCTACAGTGAGGGGGATCCTGTGGGTTGTGAAAATATGTTTTCGAATAGCAGACCTAATGGTGTTGTGCTTGTTTGTAGCAAAAGGGTGTCTCTTCTTTCCCAGTCAATTCTCACTGGCATAATGTGATCGTCTCATGAGTTCACACAGGAGCTGGTCCAAATACAAGCTAGAAGAAAAGAAAAAAACCGAACTACTTGTCCTGTCTTGTTTTAAAAAGTGAAAACTAAGTTGAATTCTCAAATACAAGATAACACTCTGTTGGCCTAAGGCAAAATAATTGGGATTCAAAGTCCACAGTGATCCTTTTGATAACCTTTTCAAAGAGGCTGGCCTTCTTTAATTCATGGACTACGTCCTGAGCCTGCTCCGCGCTTTACACCCGGCTGCATTATGTGTTCATACTTGTTGTTGAAAGACCTCAAATTATTTTAGCAATTTACTAAATGAACGCGAGGAAACAATGTGACAGTGTGAATGATGCATCTGTTGTGAACTGTCACCAAAGTGTGCTGCTTCTGTAGCTTCATTTCAGTACAGTCAGACTCTCAGCTTCAGCTTTAATGCTTTGGTTCATTCTCACAGCTGCTGCAGAGAGAAAAAACAAAACGCAAAAAAAGGAAAATCCACCGTTTAATACCTCGTCATCAAGGTACAGACCAAGTCAGTGACAGGGAGGAGGATTTATCAGCTGTAAGTATTTTCCTGATCCTGAAATATTGGGAAAAACTACACTGAATCTAAGTGTTGCTGTATTCTCCCTCCAAAGGGAGGAAGTATGTCATTGGCTCTGTTTGGTTATTTGCGGTCTAGTATCCACAGTTTTCAAGATATCATTTTCAAATGTTGTGTGATGGTAGACACAAATAAAAGATTGAGTTAATTTGATTATTATTTAAGTTAACTTTGGTAAAAATTTGAATCAAGGTCACACCAAATGAAAAAATTTGCAAAAACTTTATATTAGCCGTATTTTATGGATCATCTTCAAACTTCACAATAATATACAGTATACTAGTTTTTATTGACAGTTCTTTTTTGTAAAATTCATTTTCAATTTGAAGTATTTATTAAAGGATTAATAATTCATTTTGAAATATTGATTTATAAATAGTGTTTTTGTCTTAAATTAAATAAATAATAAATTACTTTAGTAATTTAAAAAAATAAGCGAATAATAATAAGAGAATTCATAAATGAATTTGCAAATGCATATTTTATTGCACAATTCATTATTTAAATGCAGAATTCTTTATTTCGATGCGCGTGACTCTTAGGACATGAGTACGTTGGTTTACGAAGCATTTGACCTTGACTTCACTGCTAGTGCCCAAAGTCAAATCTGACCTTGAAAAATAATCTTCAAGAAACCGTATGGAGTGATATATCATTTGAAAGGGCATAGAGAGAGCTCTACAATACGTTTTTATTTTTCCAATACGATGCCTTGCAGCAACACAACAGGCTGACGTTATCATTTTGTAATAAAACATCATAAAGCATCCAAGTTTTAGTATAGCCACTGCCCTTTGGGGAAAGCTGTGCTCTGCGAGCACTGTTGTTTGATGTCTGCGTTAATAAGCTTGCCATATGAATGTAAAAGGCTATATGTCAGTGTAAAAAGGATTTGATATATTATTTTGCAACTTTTTTTTACTTTGCTTACAATAAATGAAACAAAGTAAATGAGTAATTACACCAGTTTCACTGAGGTCTCCCTGAATTTGTGTTGCTGTCTGCTGCAAGTGACAAGCCAAACAAATCCACTTACAAATGAAATTAGTTTCTTTTGATGTGATGACTGGTTATCATGGTTATACTGTACAGAAAAATGTTTCTGCATTTCTACATAAATATGACCTAAACACCACTGAGTTTTGTGAAACCCAGTTAAACAAGTTCAATTAAACTAAACTGTGCTGAATGTCCTCTGAAGGCTCTCCTTCAGAGATGGCTAATACTCCACATATCAAGGATCAAGTTAAGGTGGTTAACTGGGATGCCTCCTGGATGCCTGCTACGTGAGTCTTTCAAGCATGTCAAAGGTCAAATGTGTAGAGATTTAAAATGTTCCAGTGTTTGTGCAGGTCTAATATTTAGAGGCAGATTAATCCAGAGTCTGGACCCTGCAACAGACAAGGCCACCGTGAGATTTAAGCTTAGACCTTGGAATGGATACGAATCATTTTGAACCAGACTTCATGTTTTTTTTCTGGAGAATGAAGAGATAAGAGCTCAGATGGGTATGAAGGGGCTCCACCGTTTAATGATTTAAAATCAAAAAGTATCATTTTAAATTGGATCCTGTAAGTAACATGAAGTCGGTGAAGGATTTCCATGTGATTAAATTGTTTTACTTTAGCATTATGCAAGTTTTTATTCCAACTTAATTAATCAGTGATGAATAAATTTATTTACTGCTGTTGAGTCCAACTTAATTTAATTGAGTTGATCTATGATTACATAGTCCAGCTACTTAATGCTAACAGAAAGTAATTTATTAATATGGAAATCTGTTCCATGATTATTTTAACTTCATTTAAAGAGTTTTTGGAGTGTTCAACAACGTCTAGAGTCCGGTTAACATAAAACTTGAATGGATTTATAACAACTTTCACACAGCTGTCACTCCATCCATCCTCTTCCGCTTATACTCATTAGGGTTGTGGGGGGACTGGAGCCTATCCCAGTTATCATCATCATTGTTTCAAGTACATCCACGATATTTCTTAAAACAGGCCCATATGTCACAGATCGGATGAGCTGCTAATACTGGATTGTAGTGGTGTTCCTTCAGGAGAGCAATGGTTGTTGGTCAGCATCCTCTTGGCAAATTTCTGAACATAAACATCAGCCAATGTAATGTAAGCAACTTATTTGATCAGAAATTTCACCTGGTCCCTCTCTATGTGACCTCTCACAATATTACATGCTTTACTCTTGGAGTGATCTTTGTTGGTCGACCTCCAACAAAGGGTGATGAATTTCTTTCACGATATGTCTGACTGACTGATGAAGTCAAAACTCTTTAGAAATGGTTCTCTAACCTTTGCCAGCCTGGACAAGTCTTTTTGTGAAGCTCTCAGAAATGTTGTCATCACATATGTCCAGCTGTTCTATCATTCGATTATCCAATTCTAGGTTGTGGGAAGCTGGAGCCCCAGTTGTCATATATAGGGCAAGAAGTGGCATTTGGTCAGAATGCCCAAGTAACACACACAGGCATACAATCATCCACGCTCACATTTACAACTACTCGTTCCGTCCCACTGATAGAAATTCTGAGTAATTTCACCCCTGAATTAACTGCTATTATTGGTCACATTTATGCAGAAATATAGAAAACCTCAAAGGGTTTACACACTTTTTCCTCGGTGGATAAAGGTTTAGTAAAGCCCCTTGTGTGTGTTGTAGTGGGTGGGTTTGCGAGAGGGGTGCAGCCTAAAGACACTGTTAAAAAAAGTATAGGTGAACAAAAGTAGAGTGACATTCCTTCTCAGGAGACAGTAACTGGAAAATAACATTGTCCAAGACGTGAAGCAGAGAAAGAGAGATGTGCACAGGGAGGGAGCAGAAGAAATGAAGGCAGGTGGGCGGGAGGGAGAGAGAGAAAAGAAGGTAAAAAAAAGAGTCAAGGAGAAAGTAGTTAAATTGGAGGGGTGGGGAGAGAGGGCAAATACACGGAGAGAAAAACACAGGACGGTTGATAGAGAGAAGATGGAATTATACAGAGAGATGAGGGAGAGAGTTGGAAGAGATGGAGAAATGAGTAGAGGAGAAAAGAAAAGCAAAAATCCATTTTCTCTGCAGGTATAAGGACCTCAGTAGGGAGAGAGAGCATGCAGCGACTGCCCAAGACCCTCCATACGCACACTATGATTAGGACTATGGCACACACACACACATATACACACAGACATCATGTAGAAAGAAATTGATACACCCAGCAAGAGGTCTCACTTTACTTTTGAGGCTGTAGCGCTGCAGGAAAGACATTGCACCAAACCTCTATCCTGCAACACTCGGTTTTCTCTCAGACTGAAGCAGAAAAGGAATCAAAAAGTAGATGGAGACACACACACTCACACACACAGATGAAGGTGAAGAATGAGAATGGCAGAGGACAAAATGATGGAGAGGACGACTCCGAATGAACAAAATAAGTGTTAGATAGTGAACGAGGTAGCATGAGATGAAAGATTTCATGCCTCTGGCTTTGCCCATTCTTCACTTCAACACGGCACATTAGATGGAAATGCAACGTGTTCTCTGGGAAAATGAGTAACTAGACTGGTTGAAATGCTGCCTGGCTGCTCTCTAAGGTTAAAAAAAAAGAATTGTGGTAGGCTAGCTGAGCAGTTAGGCGGATGAAAGGTTGTTTCAATTGGTGACATCTTGGCAGGACAGGCCATTTGGCTAGGTAGGGTCATTGGTGGGTCAGTCGGGTGGCACAGTGACAGGCTGATCGGCTAGCTGGTGTTTTAGCCGACTGACTGAGAACTCTGGCCGGTGCTCTGAGTTTCTGATTGCATGGTTGAATGCTGGATTGGCTGTAGAGACGGCTTGATTTGCTGGCCAACACGCTGGCTGTCTTTGGCTGTTAACTGTCTGTCTGTCTGCTGATCAGGCATTGTTCTTGGTGTCCAGAAGTCCATGCTGTAGAACTTCCTGATGACTCAAAAACTAGCACGATTGCAATGTTGTAGATTGATAACTGATCAAACACAGAACTCGAGGTTACTTGAGCTCACGTACCACCACACAAAAAGCCAGCAGATGGTTCCCCTTTAGAGTGAAGAGTGGGTATTTTTTGCTAAGACTGACTGCAGACAGTCAAATCGCTGTGTGGAGTGACATTTATATTCAAATCAGTTCAGTTTTATTTATACTGTATAGTGCCAAAGCACAACAGTTGCCTCAAGGTGCTTTGTATTATTCTAGGACCTTACAATATAGAGTAACCTCTCTGGTAGGACCAGGCTCAGGGAGGGGCAGCCATAAGAGGAGGGAACAGACACAGGTTGCATGCAAATGTATGTGCAAGTTCCCAGGACTGTAGTTTCTGGGTTAGTTTTTACCAATACTGCCATCCATCCACCCATCCATCAAATCAAGAGTTGCAGTATGGCTGACACCTATCACAAGTGCCATCGGAATGATTGTACCAAATAATGCTGTTAATGAAATCCCACTTTCATTGCCACGGGTGATTAGATATACATCGCAACAGTGAATATTTTTGGACAGCAGTTGAAATGTGAAACATAACAACTGACATTTCAAGTTGTCAGTGAATATTTTGCTCAAATCATATGAGCATAATCTGAAGAAGGCAGGGTTGAACTATCGAGACAAAAAGGGCCCATGTTGACATTTCTCCTGACAGACGACTTTTTGTGGTCTGCAAAACAAAAAACAAAAAAACCCCAACAACCCCAAAACCCTTAGAGAGGAGTTCAGGGTGAATAAATGGGCATGCAATCTGTCTGATTTTAACAATGCAGCCCTCAGCCTGAAACCCCTCTGTGACCAAACGAATGTGTACGTTTTTCTTAACCATGGCAACTTTCTTTAACTCTTTAACAAACTTTAATACAGGTGGCAGATCAATAAACACTTAGACTTGTAATTTTGGAAGGCAGTAAGTAATTCTGTGTATATTTTTTGACATATTTTTCCTGATGCCATAGTTAATGGGTGGTTGACTGCACAAAATAAATTGCTGTTTTTCTGCTGAAATTTCACTGCCATTACCCTACCTCACATCCCATCAAGCACTTTCACCTATCTGCGGTTGCTGGTGAAGTCAAATAAAAGACCAGATTCTCATTTGCAATTTCATTTTTAAATTTCTCTCTTTATGCGCACCTCTCCCTGCCACACTTTCTCTCTCAGCTATTCCCCTGTGGTAAGGCACACACACAACATTGTCACAAGGGTGTTTTCTAATGCCAGCCAAATGTTTAACCTTTCTCTTCATCAGATTACCAGACTCCAAGCAGGAGATAAAGACAGTGAGTGGAAAGAGGAAGAAACAAAGAGATGGAGAGAGACAGAGAGGGAGGTAAAACAACGATGGCAGTAACAAAGTAAAACAGAGAGGAGTGGGGAGTGAAATAGGTGCAGGGAAGGAGAGAACGGTCATTTGAAGTTTCTTTGGCAGTCCTCAGTGACTTGGCAGCCACTGAGTCGGCACCAGTCATTTGCCAATATGGGCTAACGTGTGCCAGTGCATGCCACGTTGAGCCAATGCCTGCTGCCCTGGCCAGTTTTTTGAAAAAAAAAAAAACGAAGTAAAGCCTTGGTTTTGACACTTTGATGTTCAAGGGGTTTTAAGGTGCTCTGAAATACGATGTGACTCAGTAGATTTAGAGAGGAAGGGGCTTAGGCAGGGTGAAAAGAAGGGCAGAGGAGGAAGTGTGAAAACCAAGCCACCGCTCCGATGTTAGAAACACAACCCTGTAAAGTCTGATCCTCACAGCTTCTACAACTCTTGCTTGAGTGTCCTTCAAGTACACTTAGACTGTGATCTGCAAAGTCACTCGTTTAAGCCTTATTGAAATGATTTCAGGTCCTGGAAGTGGAAGTTTTCTTAAGATGGTACATCTGAATTATCCATTGCGCTGTGTGAGTTTAAATTTAACATGCAAAGTAAAAAGGAAGCACAATCAGGACCTCTCCTTATACATGTGATCACACAGAACTACCTCGCACAAACTGCACATGAAGTGAACGTGTGTAAACTGCCCTTTTAGTAAAACGCTATACAAATACAGGCCATTTACCATTTTATTCCATCTATTATGTATTTTTATGTTTCTATTTAGTATATATATATATATATATATACAGTGGCTTGCAAAAGTATTCGGCCCCCTTGAACTTTTCCACATTTTGTCACATTACAGCCACAAACATGAATCAATTTTATTGCAATTCCATGTGAAAGACCAATACAAAGTGGTGTACACGTGAGAAGTGGAACGAAAATCATACATGATTCCAAATATTTTTTACAAATAAATAACTGAAAAGTGGGGTGTGCGTAATTATTCAGCCCCCTGAGTCAATACTTTGTAGAACCACCTTTTGCTGCAATTACAGCTGCCAGTCTTTTAGGGTATGTCTCTACCAGCTTTGCACATCTACAGACTGAAATCCTTGCCCATTCTTCTTTACAAAACAGCTCCAGCTCAGTCAGATTAGATGGACAGCGTTTGTGAACAGCAGTTTTCAGATCTTGCCACAGATTCTCGATTGGATTTAGATCTGGACTCTGACTGGGCCAGTCTAACACATGGATATGTTTTGTTTTAAACCATTCCATTGTTGCCCTGGCTTTATGTTTAGGGTCGTTGTCCTGCTGGAAGGTGAACCTCCGCCCCAGTCTCAAGTCTTTTGCAGACTCCAAGAGGTTTTCTTCCAAGATTGCCCTGTATTTGGCTCCATCTGTCTTCCCATCAACTCTGACCAGCTTCCCTGTCCCTGCTGAAGAGAAGCACCCCCAGAGCATGATGCTGCCACCACCATATTTGACAGTGGGGATGGTGTGTTCAGAGTGATGTGCAGTGTTAGTTTTCCGCCACACATAGCGTTTTGCATTTTGGCCAAAAAGTTCCATTTTGGTCTCATCTGACCAGAGCACCTTCTTCCACATGTTTGCTGTGTCCCCCACATGGCTTGTGGCAAACTCCAAACGGGACTTCTTATGGTTTTCTGTTAACAATGGCTTTCTTCTTGCCACTCTTCCATAAAGGCCAACTTTGTGCAGTGCACGACTAATAGTTGTCCTGTGATTCCCCCACCTGAGCTGTAGATCTCTGCAGCTCGTCCAGAGTCACCATGGGCCTCTTGGCTGCATTTCTGATCAGCGCTCTCCTTGTTCGGCCTGTGAGTTTAGGTGGACGGCCTTGTCTTGGTAGGTTTACAGTTGTGCCATATTCCTTCCATTTCTGAATGATCGCTTGCAACAGTGCTCCGTGGGATGTTCAAGGCTTGGGAAATCTTTTTGTAGCCTAAGTCTGCTTTAAATTTCTCAATAACTTCATCCCTGACCTGTCTGGTGTCTAAATCCAATCCAGAATCTGTGGCAAGATCTGAAAACTGCTGTTCACAAACTCTGTCCATCTAATCTGACTGAGCTGGAGCTGTTTTGCAAAGAAGAATGGGCAAGGATTTCAGTCGCTAGATGTGCAAAGCTGGTAGAGACATACCCTAAAAGACTGGCAGCTGTAATTGCAGCAAAAGGTGGTTCTACAAAGTATTGACTCAGGGGGCTGAATAATTACGCACACCCCACTTTTCAGTTATTTATTTGTAAAAAATGTTTGGAATCATGTATGATTTTCGTTCCACTTCTCACGTGTACACCACTTTGTATTGGGCTTTCACGTGGAATTGCAATAAAATTGATTCATGTTTGTGGCTGTAATGTGACAAAATGTGGAAAAGTTCAAGGGGGCCGAATACTTTTGCAAGCCACTGTATATATATATATATATAGGATTTACCTCCAGACCTCTGGAGCTCAGCCCAGTTAAGGACAGTTTCTTGCATAAGTCACTTCAAATCAGCACTGGACACAAATTTAATGGTATTTAATGGTACTTTAGCTAGTTTTGAGACCCTGCAGAACACCAAAGTCCGTATGGTATGGCACAGTTTCATTACTGTCAACATGAAGTGCACCAGTGTACAGTATTAAAAGCAAAAATTCCCTAAACTATTTGCTCAAAGCCCCGCAGTCTCTTTGATCAGCAGGTTTTGTGTACAAACGGGAACAATAAGCACTCCAAGAGTCCAAACCTCCTCCGGGTAATTAATTAAAGGAATAGTTTTTTATTTACATATATTCATTTTTGTTCTTTTTAAGTGTGCTTTAAGTTTGTAGTGTAGTAAAAATCAGATAAGGGTAGTGTGAAAGATGCTTACTGTGATTATACCAAGTAGGTAGGAGTAGGTCATGGATAACAGGCACTGATGTGTAAACAACAGACATGAATAACTTGAGCTTATTATATAATATTATACTACAGTATATTTCTAACTAACCAGGCAGCTCATTCTCTTGACAGTGTAAAAGTTAAAAGTGTAAAAGTGAGGTCAGAGGTCAACTGTGACATAATATTTGGATGTAAACTGTAATGTGATATTTAGAATTCCCTGTACGCTTACATGTTGTCATTACAAGCAATGGCAGTTAAATAGCTCTATATAGCATTACTCTATTGACCTTGAAGGAGAGGTCCGAGGTCAAATGTGAGGTCAGAAGTTAAATGGGACATATTTACTTTCTATATGTTCACAGTCTGTACTTGTAAGTTTTAAAACTTTTAGTCCATTTTCAACCAATAAATGACTGAGTTGACCTTGAACACCTGAGTGGATGTAAGCCAGATTTGAATGGATTATTAACATGAGCCCACTCTGCACCCCTACAAAGCTGAACGACAATTCATTTAAAACTTTTCAAGCTATCGTGTCTACAGACAGAACGGCATGCAAACGCTACCAGAAACATAACCTCCTTGACGGACCAACCTGACATTTAACTGGGTGAGAAGATGAAGAAAAAATATTTTCTTAGCTCATGACAAAAAAAATAATAGTAGGGTTAAATATTTGAGTCTTTGTTTCCATTTAAATCCCCCAAAAGCCCAACATGCTGCCCTGAGATGTCCAACAACCAACAGCTTGTTGATTTATTGGGAATCTAAAAAGTCTTTACCCATCATGAGAGTTAACCCGGCCTAAATTAACACTATATGTCATTGGCTGACATTGCTGCAAGTAAAGCTCACAGTAAAGTTTGGTTCAGCAAAAGTGACTGTGTGTATCATGAAGAATGCATTACTGCCACCTGTTGATCACTGAAAACAATCTAAAAAAAAACATGTTAATAAAGTGAATTCACAGTTTTTTTTTAAAGATGCGTACAAACTACACGTACATAAGAATCGAGTGCAGTATTCTATAAATGACAGTGGAAGCGTATACACATCCAGATATTGTGTATTTACATCATGTTCACATAAACATGAACATGAACCTGAATGTGACCAGGATCAGTGCATCACATGAATAATTAGAACATCACGCTTGCATAACAAACTCATTTCACAAACATGCCGAGGGATAAAAGGACTTAGTTCTGCACACGAATAATGTACATAAGCGCACACACACACACACACACACACGCACACACACACACGCACACACACACACACACACACGCACACACACACACGCACGCACGCACACACACACACTCAATGGAGTCACCTTGCCTAGGAGACTGCGGACACTGTTCAAACACACATTGGCTCTCATGCTGGGTCTGTAACACAAGCTAATCCCCACACTACAGTAATAGTAGTTGTACTTTTTACTTCCTCGCTTATTTATAACATGAAAGAACTGCAACATTTGGAACATTTAGGGGAAAAAATTGAGACAATCGTTTTCTCATCGTTTTCATTTTTTTAGGCGCACAAAATTTCCTCCCTGTCTGTTTGTAAATGAACACGTTGCACATGTGAACCTATAATCCAACGTTGTTGTTAAAGCTTTATTGGTATTTCAGCGCACAGTGGACTTGTGTTTATGATGAATTTGGCAAAATAAATCTGCAATACAAAAAAAGTTGCAACATTACAGAACACAAAACTCGAAAGATGTTTTTCATGGGTACAAATGTAAAAGTGTTAAAATGCACTGGGAAAAACCCCAAAAACAATGAAACATTACAATTATGTACCTTGTTTGTTATGGGTTTTTATTTTTTTTATCTAGATTGGAAAACAGTGCAGTGATGATTTCAATCAGTATTTTTTCCTCTCATATACATTGTGTGAACAAAGGTAAGATTGTTGCTTATCAGTAGTGACAGGTATTGATCTGTGCTTCACAAGTTGGGGTTGCTGACCTTTCATATCAGAGAATATTAACGCTCCAGTGAAACACACAGATGCGCACATGCTAACACAAAAATGACGGAGAGTATGAAAAAGGTGCAGCTTTACTTTACAAATCACACGGCAGCCGACACAGGTACAGCGCACACACAAAGCCAGCATGGAGCAAACACTGTACCTCGAACAATTTCTGTGCGTCAGCGAGCCGACAGAGGCTGCCGTGCATCTCTCTGAGAGCCTGTTTGTGTCTTCTGTTTAGCAAGTGTTATCAGAGTGAAATGAGTTTTTAATGAGGTTCCAGTTTGTTTTGATGCATTGCAGATTTTTTTTAAAATCATAAAATGTCCTAAAAGGTCTTAAGAACATGTAATGGTTAAAAATGACTCACATTTGCATCTCTTCTTATTAATGAAAAGCTGTGGCTTAAAAAATTATAATTTTCTTACAGTGTCATTAAAAAAACTCTGCGTTAAACACTTTCTACACACAGTATTTAAGACCTCATTAAAATACAGCTTGTTGTGGCGTATGGATCCATATATAACCATATGAGATGCACAGAAATGTGTCGGCCCATGCGTGTGTATGTGTGAATGTCTCAGCGTGCAGCAGTGTCCACGCTTCCTCTCTCTCGGCCTGTTAGTTAGATTGATAGTCAAATTAATCTGCAGCTCCATCCAGGTATAAACACGCTGCCTGCTGGCCAGGATACATCCCCCTCTATTAGCTCCATAATTCAAAGCACCCTCCAGCAGCCTGCCCTGATCATAGGAGGGTAATTGCAGGAAGGGTGCGCCTGATTTATTGACGACTTGGATATGGTGGATTACAATTTGATTTGCAGATTCATTAATGGCTCATTTAGCATTTTGTGGAACTGGAATTTGTGTCTTTTTTGGGGGGTTTCGAGACTGCTCCACAACAAGAACAAAACACAAATTCTGCACAAATATGAAATATTAGCGGTCAGCCAAAGTGCAGTATGCCTGCAGTTGTTGTAGAAGTGATGCTGCCTTGCTTGAGGACACTTTAGAAGCGATTATGTAGCCTCTGACAGACGTACGGCAGTCGCTTCAAATTAAGATCAGCGTGACAATTAAGAAAAAAAGAAAAATCATTGTAGCCTAAGAAGATGTGCTGTCTCTTTGCCAGTATCATAGCCTCAAACCAGCATGAACATTAAGTCTTACTGTAAGTGCGACTCTACTACTTGGTAGTGTGTTGTAAAATACAGGAAAAAACAAGCAGTATAGATTTCAGTGCATAATTTTGATTTTGAACGATCATTTTTCAAGCAATCTGAAGTGGTTTTATTTGCAGCTGATTTGTCAGCTGTGTTTCAAGTTGAAAGAGGTTTCTGGCTCACACCTGGTATCTGTTTCACCATGACAGCACATTCCTCATTTGCTTTAATAAATGCACATAGGCAGTCATAAAACCACACATCCCCACATGTGTAAAAGTGAAATCCTATGCTTTATTCATGGCTTCTCTACCAATCTAAATAAAGGCGACCAACTGTACACTTTCCTTTGCCATGTGACAAAATAACAAGCCGCACTCCGCAGACGGTGAACACGTACACATACGCACACATGCAGGCACATATGCAGAAGCTGTGTGTGTGACGTGAGCTTAATGAAAAAAATTGCTGATAACCAAAGTGTTATGAATGTCGGCTAATCACATTAGATGCAAAATGGCAGCCACAAATTTTTCCTTTCACCTTTGAAATCTCTTTTTTCACCTCATTCATTGCCAGTAAGACAGGAGGAGGCTTTGCTGGACAGATTTTGCTGGCGTTAAATTGTCAGGTCGAGCCTAATTTATTTGTAAGCCATGTTTGCTGAAACAGGTTTGCTGCGAAAGGCCTGCACGGAGCAGCAAAGGACACACATTTAGAAAATCATCAGAGATGAAACTGTAGTTAAAGGGACCTATTATGTGTTTCCTTATTATCTGTCATATGCATGCTGTATAGTGGCTGCATAGTGTAGTGGTTTGCACATCCACCTAGCATGTAAAATATTCCACAGTGCAGTCCAGAGACTCGGATTACTTGGGCGGTGTGTCGGGAATCCGGTGTAAAAATTCAGGAGCGAATGCTTTAAATAATGAGATCCGTGAATGTACGTGGGTTTTTTGTTGGCTGGAATAACAAAGAGAGTGGGTACCCCCTAATATGGCCATCACAGCCACACACAACTATGGCTGTAACACATCCTTCTATTTACACATTGTGTTTGGCTTTAAGAGGGAAAGAGCGGGTGTTTTACGGACAAATGATGAACTTCAGTGCTCCTGGGTTCCTGTAAGATAGATAATAAGGAGTTTGAACTGTTAATCCAAGATTAAAATGTATGGCATTGGAAAAGAGCAGAACAGGTCACCTTTCATTTTACAGTATAAAGCATGTATGTTATAAAGTCACCCAGAGATATATTCCATAAAAAAATAATGAGATGATAGTGTTTGCTGCCCTCCTGATGTATATTTTCAACAAGACCAAACTTGTGGTTAAAAATATTTAACTTTTATTTTAAAAATTAAATAGACTTAACTGCCGTCTTAGTGAGAATGACATGGGAAGGTGCTACATGCTGAATGTTAAGCTTATCAGCTATGGTTTGAACTTTTGGCCCATATCCACATATAAAAGTGTCTCTGAGTATAAACTCTGATCCAGCTAAGCAGGACTATTTATGACAGCTCTGGAAATACCAGTGTGTGAATATGGAAATAACGACGATAAAATTATAAAGCTGTTTGTTGATTAATGCAGAAAAATGTTTTGCGAAAGCAGACCATTCACCTTAGTGTTAAGCCTGGAAATGGTGGAAAAACAGCACCTTCATGAAAAAAATAATTATTCCAAGATATCAGAGACATTGTCAGACAGTTTGTTTAATTACACTTCATCCTGATCACAGTACAATGCAAACTGTACTAAAAACACATCAAATTAATGAGCATTTTGGTTTTGCTGACTCTTTAATGTCTCCTACAGGCTAAGAAGTAATGTCTTTATTTGTTTAAATAAAATAATCCTGTCAGTATCGCCAAATTGCACACTGAGACTAGCACGTACAGCACAGGTATGGTTAACACGTCAAAAACAAATTGGGCTGCCAACATCGTGATCACGCATCCCGAAAATGATCCCGATAAACACCAGTGGTCTTATTGCTGCTTTGTGGGCCTGGAACATGTGCACATCTCATAAAAATGAAATGACCTAAGGCTATGAAATGCAAACATATCTCTAATAAGATCTAGATGAACCTTAAATACCATCCCTGGAATCTAATCTGTAGCACTATATTGCCTCTGTTACTCAGTGTTTCAAAATCTTTTCTCATTTCTGTGTCTTAAAGCAATTTTCTTGTCTCCTTAATAAAGTCTGCCAGAAATGTTCTTAACTCTTGACACATACGCACATTAGCAGCTATCTAAAGGGCTGAGATGTGCCATTAACATCAATTATTTAGTAATATTTAGTGTGTGTAATGGGTAGAAAAAGCTTTCTACACAATGGTAAAGAGCTTTAGTGTGCACTAGGAAATATATTTTATTATACTGTGTTTGCATTTATTTGGATATTTTCTGTCCCACTATGGCAAGGTCTGCTATGGAGGAAATGCTAGATAGATAGAAAGAGAGATCTATCTATCAACTACTGATCATGTGATAAAAAATTGTAAATACATTAAAAAATGTATTTCTGACCAGTGGTGAAAACCTGCTTGTGACTGATTTGGTTAGTTGTTTGCCAGGAACACACTGACTGGTCTGCAAACACTTGCCAACTATTCTCTGAACTGTAATAAAACTGAAACAGTGAAACACAAACTGGAAATGGAGAGTGGTAATTATGGTAATTATGTTGTTCTTGTCCTCCTTGACCTAACAGCTGCTGTTGACAATGTAGACCACAACATTTTACTGTCTCGCTTGCACCATCTTGCAGGCATTCGTGGTACTGCTTTGAAATGGTTTAGGGCTTATCTTTCTGACAGAACTTTTAGTGTTAACTTTTTAGGGTATGAGTCCTCCTCTGCCGCTTTTCAGTTTGGGGTCCCGCAGGGCTCAATTTTAGGGCCTCTGCTTTTTTCATTATATTTACAGCCCCTGGGCACTATCCTCAGGAGGCATGGAATATCCTTCCACTGCTATGCTGACGACTGTCAGATTTATCTGCCTCTGAAGCAGAAAGAGGCCTTCTCTATTAAACCACTTCTAGCATGTCTAGAAGACATTAAATCTTGGATGTCCCTAAACTTTCTAAGATGTAATTCAAGCAAAACTGAGGTGATTATGTTTGGTCCTAGTGGACCTTGTGAACCCTCCGCTATTGATTTGGGACCCCTGGCAGAGTATTTTAAATCTGTTGTTACAAACCGGGGTTTTGAGATGGACAGTGATTTTAAATTGGACACTCAAATTAGGGCTACTGTCAAGTCCAGTTTTTATCATTTAAGGCGTTTGGCAAAGGTAAGACCTATTTTATCCAGGCATTTTGAAACAGTAATCCATGCTTTTATTTCATCTCGTTTGGATTACTGTAATGCACTGTATTTTGGAGTTAGTCGGTGTCTTCTCTCTCGTCTGCAGCTGGTCCAAAATGCAGCTGCACGACTTTTGCCCAGAACTCATAAAAGAGAGCACATAACTCCCATCCTCGCTTCACTCCATTGGCTGCCTGTATATCTTAGAGTTCATTTTAAAATTCTCATGTTTGTTTTTAAATGTTTAAACGGTCTTGCCCCAACTTACCTCTCTGAGCTTCTGCATCCTTACTCACCCCCCAGGTCTCTCAGGTCAGCTGACAAGCTGCTCCTGGAGGTACCCAGGTCCAAGAGGAAGCTCAGAGAGGACAGGGCCTTCTCTATTGCTGCTCCTAATCTGTGGAACAATCTGCCCCAGCACATTAGAGAGGCCCCTTCACTGTCCACTTTTAAAACATGTCTTAAAACCCATTTTTACTCCTTGGCATATGACACAGTATGACCCTGATTTTATTGTTTTAATCCAATGTGCTGATTTTATTTGTGTTCAGTTTGTGCACTTTGTGATCAGCTGGGGGTTGATCTGAAAGTGCTATATAAATAAATTGCTTGCTTGCTTGAGTGTCGTCTGTCAAACGACGGGGGTGGCTGTAGTTCAGGTGGAGCAGGTCACCTACTAACCGGAAGGTTGTTGGTTCAATTCTTGTCTGTTCCAGTCTGCATGCCAAATATCCTTGGGCAAGATAGTAACCCCAGGTTGCTCTCCGATGCATCCATCGTAGTGTGAATGTGTGTATGAATGTTAGATAGCAATAAAACAGCAAGATGATTTGGGTTTGGACCTCCTGGTCAGTCTTTTATTCCTGTGTGACCACAAGTTGGATAACCAGTTAAGAAAATGGATGAAGTTCTGGTATGTTCACACACTGGTAGCATGACATTTCCTGGAAATCCTTAATAAAGAAATTTTTTTTAGTAATTTTAGGTGATTTGCTTTGTTTGCACTGATCTGTGATGTGCGAACCTTTGCAAAGTTTATGTCAATGTTCAAACAGAATGCAGGCATATGTGTGGCTTCTTCGATATGGGTAGTTTGGAGCTGCCTTTGAACAGTTTGTCCTAGCAGTCTCCATTAGACTGGATATTTTGGCAATAATACTATTTTACCATTACCTAAAATAACGGATCATTCCTGGGAAGTTAATGATGTAGTCTTTTCTTTGTAAAAGTATCATTACTGAGAATTTAATCAGATGAAACTGGAAAATCAAATAGCAGATGCTGATAATATCCCTTATGTTTAACCTGAAATGAACAAAAGAAGTGGTATACATCTTTTATCATATTATTCTAGACACGACATAGAACGACTTATTTCCAAGCTATCAAACTTTTCTTTTAAAATATGTTTGACATATGTGAAACATACAGGAACAATAATAGCTGGTTGTTCATACTCCGTCTAATGAAACGTCTCCTGACCATAAAATAAGAGAGCAAGGCCTTAAAAACATGGACATATTTAGAAAGGAAAAGTATAAAATTGATCTGAAGGATGTTTGATTTCCAGGTTCTTGGAATTCTTTTTGAAAGAAACTAATTAATTGACACAAGAAATGACTATACCCGTTCACGAATATACGCTATTATTTTATCTTTTTTTGGTTCATCCCTCTATTTTTTCTGCTTCATCTCCTTCTGCTTTAATTTGTAATTTCCTAGACTTCTTGTAATTTCTTGAACAAAGGCCATGGACACATTTTAATTAGATGTGGATTATAATGAGGTTTTCCTGAACGTGTTGGATATTCATTTCATACAGTAGAGCATGTTCTTTCTCCTCTAATAATCCCAAATACAGTATATTCACAGTTGGTTGTTACTTATTTGCCCTGCAGGTAAATGGCAATGGGAAAAGAACCTACCCCCTGAATATCTAATTATGATAACTTCATAATTCCAGCTGCAGTGACTTTTTTTTTGTTGGTACAGCAAACCAAAAACGTGTACGACTCTAACTTGTAGCACATTAAACAGACAAATGTCTTTAACTTCAGGGGCATTTTTACTAACAAAGCAATTTAAATGTATTCACATAGCGCCAGATATGAACACACACCCACACACGTACCAACAATTTGCATTTATAAGAGGCGCACAGCATGTGCTAAATGCTTCTGACACAGCGTTTGCATTGCGGTCTAATTGAATCATCATGTTTACAGTGTGATATGCATAATACATTCTTCTTTACATAGTTGTTGTTTTCACAGTTTAGCGCCAGGCTTCCGGTGTTCAGGTTGAAAGGGGAATGGGGGAGAGCTTTTGACAAAGCCCGATAGAAAAGTGAAAAACAGGGAAATGTGGAAAGACAGCAAAGAGAGAGAGAGGACAGTTCTGCTTCAGTTCATCTCAATCCAATATGCATTACTGGCATGAATGTATAGAACAAAATCATCAAAGCTACAAGATTAAAGCATGTTTTTAACATAAAATCCATTTGTGGGAAGTGTTTATGAAAGTATAGATGTGATGCAGAGCACGTGTGTGTGCGTGTACATATAGATATTTAATTCAAGTATTTCACCACACATTGATAGTGCCCGTGGTAATAATGGATTGCATTTATATAGCGCTTCTCTAGGCACCCAAAGCACTTTACAATTCCACTATTCATTCACTCTCACATTCACACACTGGTTCAGGCAAACCACAGTTGCCCTGGGGCAGACTGACAGAAGCGAGGCTGCCATATCGCGTCTGGCCAACACCAGTAGGCGGTAGGGTAAAGTGTCTTGCCCAAGGACAAAACAACCAGGACAGAGAGAGCTGGGGAATCGAACCGGCAACCTTCCGGTTACAGATGAGCTTCCCAACCCCCTGAACCACGGTCGCCCCGGTAGTGCACATGAGCCGCAATCCTCATTTGTTGTGCAATTATGTACAATAAATGAGGATTGCTGCTCGTGTGCACTACCACAGGCTGGGACATAGCGACAGAGAGTTATCGATGATGCAAGAAGGCAGCAAACAGTGCCGTTTTGCTAGCAGCAGCTGGCAACACAGAGAAACTTACGAGGTGTTTTTTGATGTCAGTGCTGTGACGTTTCAGCTCCAGCACTCCCAATTTGTCCCGCTTTTCGGGATCTCTATGACATCATATTTAAATGTACTGGGTAACATTATGCATCGTGACTGAGAGTCATCAGCATCAACGTTAGTGTTGATGACTCTAAGCCACGATACACGGGTGTATTTTAAAGGAACCTGTTATGCTCATTTCCAGCTCGGTATTTTGCTTCTTTGACTCTTTGCAGATTATTCTCTGTCGGAAGATGGTTGTTTTAACCCCACATCTTTAAAACTGTAATTTCTTCATTTTGGTTAGACCTTGCCTTTTTTCTGCAAAAAGCCTGGTACACAATGAACTCACTGACAGTAGCTTTACCTACCTACTTACTGTAAACATATAGGCTAAATGTATTAAAAAAGCTGATGTAGCCTCTTTAGTCAACCTGCTTTGATACCACTTTAAACATAATAACAGCTAACGAGGGTTAATGTAATTATAAAGAATAGCTTAGCTACACTGTACAGTAAAAAAGCCCATTGCCTTTACTAAAAATCTCGTATTGATTAGGATGGAACAAGCACATTCTTGTTATTGGTCTAAAAAAAAAGACGTCTTACCTGTTGTCACTGTTGTCCTTTCTTCTTTAGGAAAAACAAACTAATTTAGCTTGCTTAAATTAAAGAAGTCTTTTTGGTGTAATTTAACCCTGTAAAGATCATTAAATTATGAATGGCAGATAGAAAGCGCTTACATAGAAAAAGCATAGAAAAAAGTGCTTGCATGATTAGGTGAAAGAGGCAAGTTGTCTCCATCTGACAGAACACTTTGATCAGTTCAGCTGTCTAAACAGTTGGTCAACAGCTCACATTTTTCTCAAGCTGTACTCCTGTAAAGACAGTCTGAAACATGTGTTTACACTTCAAGTCTATTTCTGTCATTTATGGGCTCAAATACAGGTGACCTGGAGTTTGCCTTGCCTGAAACGCATCCTTTTTAGGGACATATGGAGCTCTGGGATTACTGCTGCTCTCCTACTGACGTGCTCCTGTCCTTGCACCTGTTGACACAGTGCTGGTGTAGAAATCATTTGGGCTGATACTGTCCATATCTTTCTTTTTATTTAGCTATTTGGTCTTTTTTTATTTATACATAAAGGGTGATTTTTTTTATATATTAGCTGATTAAGTAGCTAATATGAAAGTGAAAACAAATCCCCAAAAATAAGAAGGGTTAGTAAAAGACTGAATTATATCTGATTGAGAGAAAAAGACAGAGAGGGACAGAAAAGTCAGAGAAGCGTATAGGATAAGGTAACCGAATCACTGGAGGAGAAAACAAGATGCTGTAGGCTGGAGATAGATTGATGAGGAGTAGAAAAAACTGGGGGATGGATGGATAAAAAGCTTTCCAGGCCTCTAGTTCAATGCTCAGTGGTCTTGGTTAGGTCAATGACAAAAATCCAGGGTCCCCTGTAAGACACACACACACACACACACACACACACACAGCATTGATGGGATAAGTGGTTTAGATCCACTTAGATGAGAGGTTAAGGGACAATGGGTGTGTGTGTGTGTGTGTGTAGGTGTGTGTGTGTGTGTAGGTGTGTGTGTTGGGCAGGGTATGTGCATGAGGGAGTAAGACTAAGAGATCAATGTGCTGTTTTGTGTTTGGAGGTGAACTTGGGAGAGCACACATACAACCACACAACCACAAAACCACGCACACACCAACAATTACAATCACCTTGAGCAGATATTAAGACTTCAAATCGAAAACGATGTTGAAAGCGTGTTGCATCACGCACATGAAAACAAACTTCAAAGTTCGCTTGTTTTGTTTCATTAGAAAAATTTGGCTCAAGGACACGCTGTCACACATGGCGTTATGACGGCAGCATGTAACTGTGAGCTGTAACCTCCGATGTCTCGCTAGCACAAATAACAACACCCATTTTATCAACACAGTCCACAGAGCCTACCTGTCTTCGAGGTAATTGCTTCGGCTCTGTTTTTGCACATCTGCTGCAACAGGGAGCTGCATGCTAATTGCAGCAGGTGTGAAAAAGCAGGGCAGGGGTAAACCTTATTTAGTGGACGGGCTTCTGGACTGAGCTGAGAAACATTTTATGTGTCTAGAAACTACTGTACGAAGTGGGCTGAGGTTTATCCCTTCGGGGCAGAGCAGCAAGCTTTTGCAGTCCCTCTGGCTTCTATTACTTTTCACTTGTTTCTAATGTTATTCTCTTCTTCCCTTCCTCTTACTTTTGTGTCCCCCTGTATCTTACATCCTAGTCTAACGCTGGTCTTTATCTCTTTGTCTAAGTTACTTCTATTTTGGTTAATTCCTGTTTTACTCTGACAGTTAATTTTCTCATATCTTGTTTTTGCTTTAGTTCCCTTCCCTCTTTGTTATTGTTTGCTCTGTCCTCATTAGCTTCACCTGTGTTTGAGTGCTTTCACCTCCACCCAACCAGGCCCCTGTGTAGTCTTGTGTTTCCCTTTGTCCTTGGCAGATTGTATATTTTCCTCCCACGTGCTTCAGTGTTTCTCATCTTCATCTTCAGTCATCTGGACCATCTGGATTTTAGTTTATCAGCTTTTTAATAAAGCTTGCACTATCTATGTCCACAGAGCCTGCGTCTAAAATTCCTTTACAGTTACTTTAGGCACTAGTAGACTGTCAATTTTATTTGTACTGGCACAAGTTCTACTTTGAAGGTGAATGGAGATCGCATGGAAGGCATTAACTTGCAAACTGTGGCAATCTGGTAACAACCAAAGCAACTGCAAGGAGGTTATTAGTGCAGTACTGTATAACTGTCTGTGACTATTGTTACACTGTTAACCTTTTGGAACGTCACAGAGTGCACACTCTTCTCTAGCAACCAGTGTTTATCAGGGTGACACAATTCACTCTCTAGATCAACATTAAAGGGCTTTAGTAGTTGATTTCACAGTGACTGCTAGCTTCTAGCAACCTCCAGCGACTAATCACATCATAACTATAAAAATGACCAGTGATTGCCAGATTGTCACCAACTCGTCTCTATGCCTGTGTCAGTATGACCTCACTTGTCCTTTAGGTGTTTTGTATTGAAACAAGTAACATGCTGCTTTTGGAAATGAAGGCATTCGAGGTTTTAAAACCCCAAACGAGTATCAGCAATGCTAAATGCTAATAGCATTCTCTGTGCTCGCTTTATAAACAACGTCTTTTGCGTGCTAACCAAAATGTAGCTTCTAGAGAGGCTGCTCCCTGATATTGTTGCCATAAAGATAAAAGTTAACATGTGCAGGAGTGCTCTGGATCCGATTAATATCTTTGCAGAAAGACCCCAAGCAGTCAGTTTTGACTCAGTTTCATAAATACACGCAGTGGTACATTTTTACATATTCATTGTCAGTTTTGTCCACTGTGCAGTGGTATTATGGGCTATTTGTTAATAATAATTTAAAAACAAAAGGATTTATGTAATTCAAACTCATTAGTCATGTAAAATGCAACGTCAGGAGAAGGAAATTCAACATAATCATCATTAATCACAGGCTGGCGTCACTTATCGTACCTTATTGAAATATTAATGTGGAGAACAGCTACAGGTGTGAATATCGTGCTGCTTCAGGCCTCTGAACAATAATCCACTTGTAGGCTCTAAATGCAGCAGCTCTGTCTCTGCGCTACTCATCAGTTGTTGTGTGAGGTGACTGACGTGACAGTTTTCTTTAAAAGCAAAGCTGATGCAGTTCGCTTGTTTTGCTCCTTGGTTGACAGTAGAACGCCAGTAACCACAAAGACTGATACTTTGTTTCTAAGTGACTCTATTTGTCATTCAGTAGCACTAAACATTACCATTTACCCTTTGTTGTCAAGGATAGATCCTGACAGTTTAATCTCATAATTGGTGTATATAACTGTGTCAATTTTTTCTAATTTCTTTCCTTTAAAATGTTTGATTTTAATTAAAGTGTATTTTATTTTTAGAGCACCAGTTCTCAAGTACAGTTATCTTTGCTCACTGCGATCTGCAAGAATGAAGCCAATGTATGGCAATGCTTTTTATGAAATCTTTTGTTTAGTATGATGGCGTTTGTAAAACCTCTTATTTATTGCCAGTTCCTTGAATGGTGTCAGTGAAAAGCTGGGATGTCAAAGGGCCTATAATTTCACCAGAAATAACCAGAACAGAGCCAAAGGGTCCACCCTGCAATCTCACCAGAAAATAGCTCTGTTTGACACAGATTGTAAGACTTTGACTGTTTGAGTCTCGGTGTTGAACAAATGGTTGAATGACTCATGTCACTGTTGTTGCTAACTTTTGAATGGATAAACAAATCAGCTAAAAACAAACCCACTCAGATTGATTTCAGGGTGCTTGAATTGCCTTAGAAACAACTGCATAGATGGGTTATATTTGTGATGTCAAGTGGTCTCTTTTCTCAACAACTCTGAGAAAGATGTCAACATGCAGTGATACAGAATACCTTTTTTATGTATATTTTTAATCTGTTTAGGAACTCCACATACTGCATGAAAGTGTCCATGTCGATGACCGTGGAGGAGAGCGACGAGGGAAAATGCTTCAGTAGCAAAATCCGCCATCTGGAGAAAGCTGAGATAACCCACAGCAAAATGATCCACTGTCCTGATATAGAAGACTATTTGGCTCCATATAAACAACCGCAGATGACCTGGTACAAGGTATGGCATAAACGCAGAAAAGTTTTTATGAGTCTTCTGTTTAAGGTTGCGACTGATCTATTCTGCCTATGTCTCCTGTTAGGAGTGTGAGCTGGTTGAATGGAGAAGCTCCATCATTGTTAATACCACACATATTTGGATACCTGAGATAGAGGAGGGAGACGGGGGAAATTACACCTGTGAATTGCAGTATGGATCCAGATTGGTGCGAAGGACAACGCAACTCAAAGTCACAGGTAGGACATAATGAATGGATGGAGATGGGATACAGTCCAAGAGACTGGTCACTAGTCCACTGGCAACTTTCGGTTGCTTTTGGTGTACTACCAACCAGTTGGCACTTGATTTCTAGAGGCTGCTGTTGTTGAGGATACTGCACTTAAAACTGTTATTCTGTTATTGCTTTGCTAACACATTGCTGCGGTTGCCTGTATTTTCCATAGAAGACCACGCACTAACCGCTGAGCAATGGGAAAACTGGAAAAAGTGCAACACAAACTGGAAAAGGAGAATGTTCATAAAAATGGCGCCTTACTCTGAAACCAACATAGTTTAAAAGACACACCTTTTACTTTGAAGGCAAGGGTCTCCATTTCAGGTTTGCATTGCTCTTTTCATAGTTTCACTACAACTTAAACTAGGGGCAATGGCAGCCATGGACCCCCAGAAAGTACTTGTCAATGGGTCAGGAAATAAACTGATTTTTAATTACAAGAGGGTCACTGACTGACCTCAGGTGTACTTGGCTAGGGCTTTAGCAACTGAGGAACTGCCAACAACCTCCAACATCCACTCACAACGTCCACTCATTTTTCCCTTGTGACCAGTGGCTGTCTGGCAATCACCAGTTAGCCTCTAGGCTATAGGGTTAGGCCTCTAGATCTAAAGGCCTGTGCATATAGAGTTAAGAATATGCATCAAATTCTGTCAAGAAGACTTCTGCCTGGAAGGACTGCAACGAGAGAATGGACAAGAGTCAAGAGCGCAGCTACTGGGTATCACAATCATTTTCCAACCTCTAACAAATATAAAGCTGGTTTGTTAAGTATATCCTCCTGACTATGTTCTCCTGACTGAAGTTTACCCGTTTACAGCATCCTGCCATCGATTGCATTTGTCCCTAACCATCGGGAACCCTCACGTTAACTTTTATCGAGTAAAAGAAATGAGGGTTCATCCTCCACCTACACTGTGTTTATGTTATGCTAACATAGCTGTGTCGCTAGTGATCACGTAGCACATCATTATATACCAGCTAGCCCAACTTCAGTAACAATACAAACGTCACTGCTGTTTAGTTTTCTGTCTTCATTTATGTTGGAAGTGATAGCAGAGCTGTACGTTTGAATTTTTTCAGAAATCTCTCAGTCAGAACATGCTATATCATGTTTAGGTGGAAGCTAGCGAGCCAACTTCCTGCTAACTTCTAACTCCGTTAAACATCATAAATTCTGTTTTCATGGATGCCTGGATGTTAAACTTAATTGTTACACCTGGTAAAGCAGCAACGCTGATCATTTGATTAAAGATGAAAGAATTTAGACAGTTTTTAACTCTCAGTGATGCTGCAGTGTTCGTTTGACTTAAAGACCTGAAATGGAGTTTGGACCTGGAAACAGCTAATGACGTCAGACTTAAAGACCAGATAGGACTGCCTGCCATTGGCTAGACCCAATATCATAATCTATTACTAGTTATTAGTTATTATTAGTCTGTCACTTGTTATTGTTTAAATTGAATATATTTATCTTTGCACAGGTGCAAAATAGAAAGCAGCAGTGGACCTAAAACTGAGCATGGTACAGCATCACACATTAAATGAGCAACAGTGGGTGAGAAATAATCAAAAGCAATATGGACTATTGAATTTGGTTGTAGAGAATATAACGGATGGGATGGGCAGGGATATATATCACTAAAGCTTTGTCAGCTACTGCTTTGCAGTGCCAGCATGTGACTGGAAAGGCACTGTGTGCCTGTTGGGTCAGGAATACATAGTATTTGGTATTCTACTGGACATATTTTCTATTGCATTTTTTGAAGAATTGTAGAATTGATGAATTACCGTTCCATGGATTTGGGGTCAGCTGACTACCATCAGAGAAAGCAAGTGGACTTAAAATATGGTCAGAATATGTACTCTGCTTCCTTTTAATATACAATGGATCCCTCAGTGACTCCAGAGCATCCATTACTTTGACAGATCCCTCGACTCAGCAATACATCATTCATCATTACTACAGCACTTTTAAAGTTTCTTTGAATGCACATTTCAGATCTACGCTAAAACAACGGAGTACATTCCTGGTATCATTTTGTATATTTGCATTAAACTTTGAATATTTAAAGCTTCAGTGGCTTTTGACTTAACTTTCACTCAGCAGAAACATCTGCTCCGTGCTGTTATGTCTTTAAGCTTACTTCCATCTGCGCTTTTGTTATGTATGTGTGTGAGCGAGTGTTTTGAGAGGAGGGTTGCAGTCCTGCTTGTGTTTTGCTGTTGTGTCATGTGACATGTGCAGTCGGTCTTTATGAGCGACACACTGTGCTAATTTTGTCCTAGCACACATTCTTAAACGTGTGCCTTGATTTGCTTCGTGCATTGTGATATTATTTGCATTCTGACACTCGTATACACATGAGGGAAACACAGTCTAGAACACTTACTGCTCCATTTTACTTATATTTTGAATCCCAGAACCAAATTCAGTGTCCCTCTCAACTCGCACTTCTTGCTATAGTTCAGATGCACAGCTTCCTTTTGCAGTGTAGGGCTGAAATGAACAGACAGTACTACATTTCTTGTGTTTGGTGTTGTTGAAGGGGTTAGTTTCTATTGCATCCCTTGTTGAATTGTCACATTGGACCATATCTTAGGTTGTGACAAACAGAGTTTAACAGTGAAATCAGATACGAGCCTTTTACTCCAGCTTGAAGAAAAAGAGTCATATCTGTGTTGCAAGAGCTCAATATATGTTAAACAAAGGAAGTTAAAAATTCACGTTTTTGATGTGTTGTCTAAAACCCAAATAAAAAGAAGAAGGATGTTAAAAATGATGCTAGTGAGTATTTTATCACTGTTAAACTTGTACAGCGCCACGGCGAGAGATTTGTTTCAAAACTATCTATACTTCCCCAAAACATTATGATGCTTTTTTTAATTAGCTCACAGTAAATGAAGTTTGGTGCACATTGGTAAGACATTTTGCGTTCCCCGATACACATTAGAGTAGTCATCAAAGGAATCTGACTTTCTTTGTATACTAGCTGTTTTCACTGTCATTTTCAGTCCTGTTCCTGCACTTGACATTTGTTTGCTAAGGCTTTTAACACTATCCTATGAATAATTCAAGCATAAAAAGGTAACCTAAGGAATGAACCAATGTTGTGTCTACACATAACATACAACCAATCACTCTGACAGAGAACCAATTTTAGGTTGTACATTTAGATAATTTGTTACTAGCATCCTGTTAGAAAAATAATTCTTTAGTTGAAACTTTAAAAATTTCCAAAGATAACACAGTCTGACATAAAATATTATGTTTTGGATCAACAAGATGATTACCAAAGAGCTATTAGCTAGAAACATGGCATGTCTTTATGATGTGCAGTGTGTAATTAAAAAATGAATGAAACTGGACAAAAGAGAAACTGTCTACAGCACATGAACAACATCTGATGGTCATGTCCTTTAGAAATAAGAATGAATCCAGCAAAGACCCGACGCAGGACCTGAGAGATGCATCTGGCACTTCAGTTGATCCATCTATTGTTCACAAAATTGGTCATAACTTAAAAGATTGATAGAACTGTAACGCTCTTGTTGGCTTATATAATGTATTTAACTATATTTTTACACGTTTCAGTAAATCTCTGCATCTATTTGCTAATTTTTCTAGCAAAGCATAAAAATAAATGAGGGTTGGCCAAAGGCGTTCTCGTATATCCTGATTACACAGTGTAGACAGAAAGGTAAAACAGCTTTGATTATTTCCCCCAGATTCTAATCGAGCAGACGTGAGACAGCCTCATGTGAGAGTGGTCTGACTGTGGCCATAACCAGGGATGGCCTATACAAGATATACTACTATATTGTTGTGGTAAGAGCAGGCTCACTCATGCAGAAAGAGCATTCAGGAGACATCTTGCGTAGAAGCATTTATTGCAGCATGCTCAGCCGAGGAGAACAGAATGCAGTATTATGGGTTGATGTAAAGGACCTGTCCACTGTGGGAGCTATCCTGATAAAAGGGCGCATGTACTTTCATTTTTATTTATTCACTTCTTGACACAGACAGTGCCCACTGATAAACTGAAAAAAATCACATATAATAAAAATGAGTTAGTAGTCCTATAACCTCGACTTCATTGTCCCTGGCCAGTTCTTCAAACTGCAACCTGAAATTGGAATAAATTTGGGTGCATTGCTCATTTCTCTCTGCCTTTGTCACTCTCACAGAAGCGGCTAAGTGGCAGAGAAAACATGCTAACTACGCCAGGTTTTTTTTCCTAACGGGCTCTGTAGGTCTTTGGTGTCTCCAGACAGATGCTGAGTCATTACACCATTCCTCTATAACCCTGCCTGAGAGATAATTTCTCCACATATACCATAAGACAGCTCAGGTTTTCTCTTACGTAAAGTAAGTTCTGAAAAAGAAACCTATTGCTAACACAGTTTATGAAGAATATCAGAGTGAATTCCAGCTTGATTGAAGTTTAGTTAGAATGAACGACGTGTAAAGGAAAATTGAGACCTACTACTGTTGCAAGGGATTTTTTTTAAAGCATAAATGGTGAGATTTAGTTAATTAGCCAATATATAAACAATCAAATAACAGTGAGTCCACAGGAGCAAAACAAAAAGAATTACCAGAACGTTTGCTGTAAGTTAACACATCATGTAGTTTCACTGCTCTGGGCCAATAAAGGTCAAAATGGGCTGTATGTGGCCCACGATGTAAAAAGAGTTGGACATTCCTGGTTTACACATTTATACAACAGACTTTGTTTTCTCCTCTGCAACAGGCTCGGTTTCCTGACTTTAAATATGTTGTTTTGTGTCACTAATTTAACACAGTTTCCTAAAAGAGGATGAGGCTACAGCTTGTGTAAAAATATGCAAAACATGTCATTTCATTATTCTGAAAGCACATAGTGAGGTACATTATTATTATTTAATAACTGTGACATTTCTCATAAGAAATATGACAGGTCCTGCTGGAAGACTCTAATTGTTCATAAAGAATTTTTCTTTATTACGTTTCATGCCAGCTAAGGCTGTGTGCTGTTTAGATTTTACCAGCTGTTTGGTTTTATTTTTGCCTGCATCAGATAAGTTACCTAAATGAGCAGGAGGCAGACTAACGTATGGGGATAGACAAACTCAGTGATGCAATGTGAGCATGAAGCTTTGTGGGTTTATATATGTGTCAGCTGCATGCTGCACATGCCAACTGCTATCAGGCCAATTTATCTTGCCCCGTTTAGGAGGTTAGAGTAACTCTTTGACACTTATTTCATTTTATGCATCTGCTTATATCTATGACTATTTCTCACTGCCTCCAGGGCTTAGGGACACATTTCTGGCCTTTCCAAGCCGATGCTCATGACCTACTGCAAGTTTGTGCACTTAAATTCATACTGTATCTTGTATTATGTAATGAAAATTCAACATTTGAGAAGCAGCATTCAACAACACTGTAATGATCTGGTTTTCGAGGATTCTTGGAAATCAGCATCTGCAGTGGACACTTACATTAATGTTCAGACGTGTGCTGATGTGTGCCTGGGCCTCATCTAAACGTCTTTGTCCTTGATCCTGTGGGTGGGTCTGTGTCTCTTGGCAACAGGCTTTCTCATCATCCTTTCCACATGAAATTGAGATTAAAGTAAAGAGTCGGGTAGAGCTGGCAGATCGACTTTTCCCTTCGATGTTGAATCCAGGTATTGGAAATACACCGAGGAAAAAAATGCAATAAGAAGAAACATTTTAAATGTCACACTCTCAGCAAGTTGTTTAAAGCGCCTTTCTGTTACTGCTCTCGTTTAAATATTTAAATAGTGTGATTAATTGCTGTCTCTAAGAAAAGTGTACACTTTATAAAGGAAGAGAATGTCTTGTGTTAAAGACGCGATTCTCTCATTGGAAACTGGAATATTTTTCCAGACTGTAACATTTGGGATTACTTTGCATTATAGCAGTTACCAACTACTTGCTTGTCAATCCAGTTTCCTAGAAATGACGTTTGTAAACATTCATATTGTTTTCCCAGTTTATCTACCCCAACTCATCACCCCCAACCAGTCACAGCAGATGGTGGCCCCTCCCCTAAACCTGGTTCAGTCAGAGGTTTCTTCCTGTTAAAAATGAGTGTTTTGTTCCCACTGTTTCCAAGTGCTTGCTCAAAGTTGTTGGGTTTTACTCTGTCTGTATTATTGTAGGGTCGACCTTGCAATATAAAGATTATAAATAAAACTGAATTGAATTAAATTGAAATAACAGGGGACAGTGTTATTGCTGGATGGAAGATCTTGAAATAATGCTTTTTGCATGGAGATGATTAGAAGAGTAGGTCGGTTGTCTTCAGATCAACTCAACTAATGTTTATATTTCAGTTTATTATACAAGTGGATATTTGGATGTTAAGAAGTGAATGTAAAATTGTGGGTGAGGAGGCAGACAGAAACTGTCCATGAACAGAAAGTGCAGCATGGTGTACAGACATAAAGCCCTTTGAGGAACTCTAGGTTTTGTGACAGTGGGCTATATAAATAAGACTTTTCTTACATAAGCAGGGCCCAATTATGAAGAAATACTGTCTGTGAGCATGAGAAATATATCAGAATATACCGCTGCTCTGACATAAGCAGCGCCTGCAGTTGAGGAGAAAAAAAAAATCCAAATGCAAACATTGCCTCTCTGGGCCCGTGACACCCTTTCAGAGGGAGATTCTTCATCTTAAGAGTTTCACTTCTTCTTTAAGTGCAGGATAATAATCATAATTGTTGGAAGAAGAACAGGTATGCTATAGCAGAGCATCTTTTGTGTACAACTATATGTGACAAAAAGCTGTTAATATGGTCTATCCAAGCAGCTAAACGGCAAAGCTCCCAAGTTTGCACAGTTGGTGTAAATACATTACTTAATATGCATTTTCTGCAGATGTATTATGGCTTATACAAAGCATATTCTTACCCTGCCTAAATACAACAGGCATCACAGGCAGTTAGCTGAATAGCATTACTAATGACTGCATGCATGTGCTATCTGCTGCACATACTGAAGCTGTGTGCTGTATGTCAGTGGCCTCTGGTTACACGTTGGGGCTGAGGATGAAGGTGTGTTTTTAGTTCCTTTAGTTCTGTGTTCCTAAAGTATTGTGCATGTGTGTTTGTCTAAATATCACAGAGTCCAGAGTCATATAGCATTACAGTTGTTGTCTAAGGACCCTGCACACACACAAATGCTTAAGGAAATATGTACCCACAGAGAAACAGATGAAGCAAATCCACGGTCCGCTGGGTAGAACAAATCTGACCAGGTCACATCAGAGATAATTCAGGGTCAATGGAGCATTCAGAGGGAGGAGAGATAAATAACAAGGAGAAAGTGAATTACAAGAAGAGGGAAAGAGCAACAAAAAATAATAACAGTAATGACCAGCTGTCTGATCAATGCAGTCATTGCAGCAAACTGTAACAAGAAAATAGACTCAATCGTTTGAAATTAGCATCTTTGATATAAAACCACAGGATAAATGTGTAATAGAGCACACTGTGATGTCTAAAATAAAAACATTTATTAATAAAGATGTAAAATGCAGCCAAAACTATACTTTCGTTATAAAGACGTAATGGACTCAAGTAAGTAGAGTGACAGCTTGGCCATGCTGTGCCCTCTGTTCTGTTGGGATTTTTTTCTTTATTTCGAGCATTTATGTATTCTGATGTTGGCGTTTAGTTCAAAGCACAACTATGCACAATCTAGAGCATAAAGCTGTTTACAACTCAATCGCTCTACATGATCATCCAAAGGATTTTTTGTTAGTTGCTGAAATGACAAAGTGAGTGATTCTTGGAGGAAGTGAAACACATTTTTGAAAGGATGTTTCTACAGGCAGACAGAGGCAAAGCTATAGCAGGCTGAACTCTCTAATTTGTTTTTATATCTGTCGAGTCCCACGGTGAAGAGCTCCAGCAGCCCTGAGCTGCCTTCAAGGGCAATCTGCTAGCTAGCACAGCATAGCTGTGTGTGTGTGTGTGTGTGTGTGTGTGTGTGTGTGTGTGTGTGTGTGTGTGTGTGTGTGTGTGTGTGTGTGTGTGTGTGTGTGTGTGTGTGTGTGTGTGTGTGTGTGTGTTCTGGCCTGTGAGTGAGCACAAACAAAGAAAAGTAGTATATCTGATGCAGCGTGGGTGCTCTGTTTTCATGTGTGTGATACGGAAAGAAAATCAATAAATGTGGACACCTGCTCTGAAATTGGCAATAAAAGCTAATCAAGGGAAACATTATCAGATATGTGACAGATCACAACTATTTCCCATCACATAATTACCAGCGCTGTGTTTCTTTAATATTTACACATTGCTGATTTGAAATGAACACTGCCATTACAGAAATTATAGGATTTTGCTGACAGCACCACAATCACATTAGTATTACATGATGTCAAAATAAAGAAAGAAGTGAAGACATATTAATATTGCTATGGTGGCTGACCAAGTATAGTTCTAATGATTTACTTAAAGTATGTACAGTGTAAGGTCAAAAACCAAACAAAAACAAAAATCACCATCTATCAATTTTTTACCTCTTATGTGGGGTCGGGTAACTTTGGCAGCTACCCACGCAGAGATAAGAAACCAGCCTGCCCACTGTGTCTCACCGAGGGTGTCTCCTTTTTGGAACAGAGTCCAGAAAATGAAACTAAGAAAGCCTTCCAAAGAAATGACTCTCGTCGTTCCAGAGCTCACTGAGGCGAGCCCGACTATATCTAGTCGGTATCTCTACACCTCACAAATCAACACCCCCTGCAGGTGGTGATCCCACAGGAGTGAGGGCCTATGACACCTCTTTGGACTGGGCCCAATGGGCTAAGGCCCAGGCACCAGGGCTCCCTTGAGCGCCCTCCTCAGGGCTCTGATAACCCTTTTCTGGACAGGGTAAACTGGCCTATTGATCTTTCCTCATTCATTGGCGTAGGGCTGTGCGATATGACCAAAATCTCATATCCCGATATAAGACATCTATCGTCCGATAACGATATAAATCACAAAAATGTTACATTTTCTCAAAATTCTGTGAATCTCGGGCAGCTCGAGATGCGTGAAGTGTTTCCAGCTGGGCGCCGTGTACCTGGAGTCGAGCGTTTTAACCGATGCATGAAACGATACATTTTTAGACGTAAGTTGTAACGGCCGCCGTTTTCTTTGTGAGTATTTATTACACGGCGTGCTGCGGGGAAAGCCTGTTCTAACGTTTGAGTCTAAGGTTTACTTTTTAGCACCTGACGGCTCTTTTTTGCTTCTCATCCGTAAACACTCTGCATACTCTCACGTGATTCAGTTTATTTTGAAAAGTCTCAACAGGATCTTGAGCTTTATTGTGAAAGGTTTATATGGAAAAGAAAAAAAGGGGACAGGCGATGGTTTTACCGTCGTTGTCGCATAAAAACAGGTGCTTGTCCGTCTGTAGTGTGGTTATATTAAATGTAAGAGAAAGGGAAAACTTTAAGAATTTAATATAGCCGCTACAGTGACCATCAAAACGGTGAAAAAATATTGCCGTAAAAACAGTTTATTTTGCAATACCACGAAACAAACGATAGCGTAAAATGAAACGATCGACGTTTTTATATCGTCATCCGATATATATCGTTATATCGAACAGCTGTACATTGGCGTCATAAAAGAAAACCCCAGACTCTAATATTTTGTTTGAGTTTAGTGTTGATGACGTAGCATCGCTTTATGTCACAACACTTACTTCGATCTCGTGTTGTCGGGCTGGTTCCTATCCCAGCTGCCACAGGACGAGAGGTGGGGTACACTGTGGTCAGCCTATCACAGTGTTTCTTATTATTTGATTGTACCGGCCGTAGCATTTCTGTAACCCATCTTTTCTTTTTGTTTCATGCTCTAAGCTAATCTGTTAACATTTGCTCAAATAAACAAGTTCTACATTTTAAAGCCGCCCTCTCTCTGTTTTCGGCTTTTCCTCACGCTCTTCCCATGCATAGCCATTTTTCAAGAAAAAGACTCATCTATATTTCAGTGGCAAAGTAAAATGTGTGTTAGCAAAGTACACAGCATTCAGGCTAAATTTAACTGCAGAGGATTTCTCCATTGAGGTGCGTCTTATGTGTGTGTGAGAGCAGGACAGAAGCAGCGAGAGAAACAAAGAGTCAGAGACAGAGAGGTAATTTATTGTGGCGCAAAAATATTTGGAACCTCACTGGAATAATGTCAAGACTAAAGCAAAATTATTTCCCCTGCATCCCAGTTTTTCTCTTCCATACACGCTCACACATTCACAGAGACAGAGAATGCTTTTAAAAAGTCTCTTTTCTGTTAAACCCACTCTGTGCACATCTATTACTCTTATACATATAACACACATGTACTGTGTGAAGGTTTTGTTCATGCATGCACGTCTGTTTTCCTCTGCGTGGCGAACAGTCTCGTGACCTAGTTAGATACTCACCTTCTAATTCATTGTGAAATTGACTGTGTTCTCCAAAGACAGAAGGTGAAATTGAAGTAGAGACAGAGGGGCTGCAATAGATACAAGGAAAGGCATAAGAACACGCTATTCCACCGTTCTTTTGGGCTGATTCTGAGGGGGAATTCATTTATTTAAAAGTTAGAGCTCACGGCTTGTTTGCTGTAATATTAAAAAAGATAGATGAAGCCAATTTGAGCCTCCATCTTCTGTTCACTGTAACCAGTTCACTGTATTTAGGCTCAGGGCACAGTTGTATTTGTCAAAATGTCGTTACATCAAGGTGCCTTTGGCTTTCCTCTCCAGCCAGTGATATGGATGACTGAGCCTTGCTTACTGTAAATGAAACTACTCTCCACAATAAAAAAATGACTCTGTGGGATTTAACAGATCATTTTATAAAAACAATTTATTTAACATACCTTTAATTTAATTCCAAGTCTTGTTTTAGAAACATATCATGATGATTTCAGCAGTTACACAACATGAGGAAATCAGAACACTAATATCTAACTAGGAGATATCAGACATGTGGATACTAGAAAAACTATTTGTTTTAGTGTAATTAACAAGTTGAAAACAGAGCTATTGAATGTTTTCCACAGGAAACGTTATCGTGATTATTGCAAAATGGTAACAGGGCTGTGTGAAAATTCACACTGAAGGTGCGAAGACGGTTAAAGTCGAGTTTTAGAGAAAACAAATTCTGAAATGCTGTACACTGTAATGAAGTTTGATGGGTACAGACGAGGAATTTTTAAAAATCAAACACGTGGAATGAGTCAGCTACAACACGTAACCACTGCCTCTTAATGAAGGGTTCAGTTTTAATGAAGCGGTTTTTGCATCCAGCAAATAATTGAAGGTCGCTCAGCAAAAATACGCACATCAAACACTTCTGGTGTTTGCGATGTGTGTGCTGACTGGAAACACTGCATGTTGGTACGTAATTGTCCTTTTTTGTGTTTAATTGTTGTTTAACCATCTAAACTGCACAGTGGTGGGAAGGTTTCATCTGTGGTGACGATTAGAGAGTGTTGGACTAAAGATGATGGTGCATCAGACCAAGTTAGTTCATAAGAACAACTGAGCTCCTGCACACCATCTCACTTTAATATTTGGAACATGCAGCTACAGTCTGCTGCCTACATTGACTTGTGTGTCTGTGCCGCTGTGCCTTCTGCTTTACTGGGATAAATGACTTTTATCCAAATATTGGCCATTTTAAGGTATGTGCTAGACTGAATTGTTTTTCTTTGGAAGACTTTCTTAGTTTGAAAAAAGTAAACAAGATCTTTGCCCCATGTTACATCAAATTCATATGTTTTTATAAAAAGCAGAGCAGTGGTTATGCTTGAAGCTTCTATATGTATCTGTTTTTCTTCACAGTAGGTTTACATTACCTAGACAATTGCTTTATTATAAAACAGAACCATTCAGTTGTGGGTTTTGCATCTGCTGCCAGGGTTACAGCCCACATCTTCAGTACATGCAGAGCAGCTGTGGGGTTTTTACACAAACTGTATAAAATATGATTTACTCTTGTTCGCTCTTTAAAATTATTATTATACCTGAAAAATCCTTGTTGAGAAGACACACACATAGTGTCATATTTGTGTAGTAATTAATGACAATGTGTTTAAAAAACTGTCCTCAAACTACCTACAATATTAATTCCATAATGGTGCTAATTATGATAGCAATACCAAAATCACAGAGTGCTTTTATTACATAAAAACAGCATAATGATAAAATTGTAAACAAAATTCTATCAGGCTTCAACAAACTTGTTTTTTCAGGACTGTTTTTCAGGACCGTATTAAAAATATTTTTATGTCTATTTTCTTTTAAAAAATAAAACTATGTAGATAGTTATTTACATCTCAGTCTCCAGTGGTGTGGTGGCTGACGCATGTGCTTGGTAAGTTAAAAGACACAAATCCCAAACAAACATCGGCGGACTACCTGCTGTAGTGCCCCCTTGTGCCAAGGAAGCAGCCAAAAGTAAAACCAACTGATATTGGGTTGTTTTTTTCTTACTTTTATGGTCTTTTTCAGGTTAGTGTTTTGGGGTTGAGGTTACCCTATTAACTCTCAAAATACCAACTGTCATAGTTGATGTTTACTTTATGTTAAATAATAGTTTTTCACATCAAATGGTATCACTTTAATCATTAAGATCTGCTAGCTTAGTTACACAGATGATGTTTTATGACAGAACAGTTTTCATGCAAAAACATCAACCCAATGTTTAGAGAAGAAAAGCCAGAGGATTCCTTCAGTCAGTAGGATTCATTAAAGAGGAATAACAGATTGTCAGTTTCCTCCAAATCCATCTGAAAGATGTTGACTGATGACTGAAATACTGCACCATGAGCTAGCCAGCTAACCTGCTTATTTGTTAAAGACTGTTGGAACTTTCCTGTGATAGGTGAACATACTGCAAACATCCCAAAGAGACAAGTGAGTAGGTTTGTCTGTGTACTCTCGATCTGTTTTTTGATCACGTTTCAGTTTATATCACTAGGTATAATATTTCTCTTGCACTCTCCTTGCCCTCCTAACAGTAAGAAGTCAACCTGATAATGTTGTTTAGTTAGTTATTAGTTTATTAGTTAATTTCAGCAGCCAAAAAAACTGACTTTGACTTGTGATTTCTATTTTTGTTCTATTTTTGTAGTGATTTAATTCAGATATTAGACTTAAATGTATCTTTTGGAGACATTTTTTATACTGTGCTTTTGGTGTGTACAAGCTTATCATAATAATGAATGTGTGTGCATGTGGCTTTAGTGATTTAATATCCTTTGTTTTTTTCCACTTGAAACAAGATTCAACATGATTCAACCACTGGTCTGGAAAATAAGGGAGTGGGGAGCTTTATCATGTATACACATATAGTTGCACTTACAAGATTAATTTGTCCACTGTTGCTGAAGGAAGGCAAAAACACATGTTCTTTACCTACACACACAGTTCCTTGGAAAAAGGACACAAAACACTTTGTCTCCGAGTGTCTGCTTTTCCCTCTCTCACTAACACACATAAGAAAACCCAGTGGTCAAGTTAATTGCATTAGACCACCTTAAGATGCAGACCCTTCTGTGTCTCACACATCGATACCTCTGACAGAGGCAGGCGAAGGAAAACAACAAAAAGGACAAAACAGGAAAAAAAGCACATGAAAAATGCAAAAAAAGAAGATTAAAAAAAACCATTTGAAGAGGGAACAAGTGGAACAATTATGCTAATTGGTTTACACCAGGTTACCCACTCCAGGACATCTGTAACAAACTTTGTTTGGCCTCCGTTGGTTTGACAAATATTATCCGTTGCATTATTATCTGTGAGCTTTGGAAAACGGCATCTCATCTGTTTCCTCTCTCAGAAAAGCAATCTGCACTAAAATAAAATCTTTGGTAAATAACATTTGTTTACCAAGCAGAGAGCTCTCTCAAACTACTTTTAAAAACAAGTTTTCTATCAAGTAGGCTCAACGTATTACAACTGATGTAGATCCTGTTCTGTGAGATTTTGCTCTGTGATTCTGGTGATGAAAATGTTTGCCTAAACATGTTTTGTTTTCTGTATAGCATTAGCATAAGAGTGCAAATGAAATATTTTGAGACTCAGTTCAGTTTTATTTATACAGAATCATAAATCACAACAACAGTCGCCTCAAGGCGCTTTATATTTTAAGGCAGACCCTACAATAAGACAAAAACCCAACAGTCATATGACCCTCTATGAGCAAGCACTTTGGTGAGTCAAGTCGGTGCTCCTGTTAATTTTGCTGACCAATAAACTTCATCATAGTTTTCATCAGTGACCAGGACAAAGTTATGAGCCAAGATTAGCTAACTTTGTTAGCAAGATTCAGCCATAAAGGAGGTGAAGTTCAACAAAGTGGTAACCTCCAGGACTGCTAAAAACACAGCTTGCAGCAAGTGTGTGATCTACTTTATGGGATAAAATTATAGACTTTTATGAGTTTGTCACTTAGCAATAATGAGCTTAACTAAGCTAGCTAGCAGTAGCTGACAACTTAGCTTATCTTTCATCCACATGTCGATACTTCTGCTTCCAAAAAAACAAACTTAGTAGCTAACGTTAACGATTTGAATCTGGCGTCTAAAACCAGGTTAACACATGGTGGCCAGCTTTTACACTGAAGAGGGTCTAACTATTTATATGGGCTAACCATAAACTTAAATAAATAAATGAGCACATTTCCTTGAATTTTATGCCATTCCTTTGAAATGAGGTTAAACATTAACATATTGAAAGATCGCCCTGTAAATGCATGAGCATACTGTACATCAGAGAAAAGTGAACGCAGTGAAAAGTGGAGAGGACATTTAGGAATATGTCTTCAAAGTGAGTTGGTCAAAAAATTATGTCTGAAACTGTCTGCTGACTTTACAGTACCGCTCCTCTGTGATAGCAGCCGGTGTACAATGACCTCAGATAGGAGGAAGAAATGAGCATATGGGCCTTCTGTGCTGCACATCTCTGACACACATACCAGAAAAAAGGACAGGTCTAATGGAGAGCATTTATTATTTGCAGTCCATTCGTTTAGGTGCTCCGGGCTTGGTCACTTACTTCTCTGCTTTATTTAAAACAGAGATAATGTTAATGAAATTACATCAATTTGTGTGTGTGTGTGTGTGTGTGTGTGTGTGTGTGTGTGTGTGTGTGTGTGTGTGTGTGTGTGTTTCCTGTAAAAAATAGTAGGAAACATTATTTTTATAATAAGTCATCTCCTATCACATCTCTGGCCTTGTTTGAGCAGAAGAGTGATGTCTGTCTCCATATACAGTAACAGTATCACATAACATATTTTCATTACTAAGTGATGGTATGTAGTACTTTTTAAGAGCCCACCAGTGGGTTATAGTCACAGCATAAGCGCACAAGCCAGTCACCCACCTTCACACCATAGTTCTTACTAAGAATGTAGTGACTATTGTCAGAATCATTAAGTGCATTCATAAACTAAATAGCCTAATATTAAATCCATAAAGTCTTCCAAAACAGTAATTATTCATTCCATGTTTCCTTTTTAAATTCATTACCCAAAACCCAGAAACAATTATTAATAAAAAGTGGAAATGGAGGGAGACTGAAGTGCTTCTTTTCAGAGCTTCTAACTCACAGCAGTTTATCATTTCTCTTTTTATCCGACATTCACATCGTTTTATTTAATCAGTTAGTTGTCCACGTCAATCCACCTTTTCCTATTCTTTACCCCCACCCCCTTTTTTTGTCCTTTCAGTTCCTTCCCATCTTTTTTCTGCACATTGAAACATTTCCCCTGCTTTTCCAACCTTCCAAAATGAATCTCTTAGTTTTCTCTCCTGTGGCTCATTTTGTGGCCTTTTTCTTTACTATCGTACTACTTACTTATTGCTTCTTCTGTATCTTCATCACTGCTTCTGTTCTCTTTCCACCAGCTCTTTCCTCTCCTTCATTTCTTTTTACTCTTACATTCAGTGCATTCAGAAACAGGGATAGTATTTAATAAGGCATGCTTAACACTATGCCTTGCTTTGTTTTATTAGTACCATTGTGTACACACTGCACATCTGATGACCATAATAATATTTATAATAATAATGAGAAGAAGACAAAAAAGGGTTCTCATAAATGGTGTCATAAAAAGAGAGAAAGATACATAAAGGTTGGAAAAGGACGAGGTAATGGCAAGAAAAGTGGAACTAAATTTATTATAAAGCATGTCAGCGTAACCTTTTAGTGACCTGAATTTCCTTTGTGCTGTATGTAATCTGACTCAGAGTAATTTGTATCTTTGTAACAAGGGAAACAGGACAGGAGAATCTCTCTGAGAAGGTTATTTCCACTTCAGCCAGACAAATTCATCATGTGTTCTCTGGCTCTGTGTATGTGGGTTGCCTTTTTGGAGATATGCACACATAGCGCGCACTCATCTCTGTGTGTTTCGTGTCGTTGTTGTGTGATTGTGAGCATCAGATCTGATTTGGCCAGACAGTCTGACCTCCGGTGACTTCCCTCTCTTTGAATATTAATGTAGTCCTTTGCCTACAAATCCTTCTGCATCACCCTCATTGTGTGATTCACTAAAATTGCTTTATTTGCTAATGTACTTGCAAATGTTTCAGGTGGAATAATTTTACATGTCTTTATAGGAGTTTCAATTAAAAGTTTATCTGAAGATTACGGTTTGCGGTTTGGTTGCAATTTATTATCTTTACTATTTCAAACACATGATTCTCAGACTTGCTAATATTCTGTTGGTCCCTCTTTTGCTGACAAAACAGCCGTGACCAGTCGAGGCTTGGACTTCACAGCTGAAGGTGTTCTCTGGTATTTGGCACCATGTTGATGTTAACAGCAGATCCTTTAAGTCCTGCAAACTGCGAGGTGGGGCCTCCATGGATCCGACTTGTTTGTCCAGTACATCCCGCAGATGCTCGCCTGGATTGAGATCTGGGGAATTTGGAGACCAATTCTACACTTCAAATTCATTGATGCGCTCCTCAAACCATTCCTAAACCATTTCAGCTTTGTGGGAGGATCATTTATCCTCCTGGAAGAGGCTACAGCTATTATGGAATACCGTTTCTATGAAAGGGTCCACATGATCTGCAGCTTACGTCCACACAGACCCTTGTCCAAAACATCACACTGCCTCTACTGGCTTGTTCTCATAGTGCATCCTGGTGCCAGGTGTTCACTGGGTAAGCAACATACACGCATCGAGCCATCCACATGTGGTCAAGGAAAACATGATTCATTTGACCAGGCCACCTTCTCCTAATGCTCACGTCCCCTTTATTGATGCTTTCTGTTGTGGAGAGGGGCCAGCATGGGCACCCCGACTGGTCTGAGTCTATGCAGCCTGATACACAACAACATGTCAGGCACTGTGTGTTCTTACACGTTTCTCTCAGAACCAGCATTGACTTTTCAGCAGTTTGAGTTAAAGTAGCTCATCTGTTGGGTCAGAGCACATGGGCCAACCTTCATGCCCCACCGCCGTTCCTTCCTTGGACCACTTTTGATAGATACTGACCTTTGCACACTGAGAAAAGTCCACAAGAGCTGCAGTTTTGAAGATGCTCTGACACAGTCGTCTAGCCATCGCAATATGGACCTTGTCAAAGTAGCTCAAATCCCACTTTTCCTACTTCCAGCATCTTTGAGGACAAAATGTTCGCTTACTCCCTAATATATCCCACGCACTAACATGTCCCATGATGAACAGATAATGGTTCATCAATACTGTCCAACAGTGCATGCTTGCCTCTTACATATATTCAACTGCTGTCTTGCTGTCATTTTGTATGATGCAGGAGAAAATGATTAGCAACAGATAGATAATAGCATAGATATAAAGGTCTGAACAAATTCTGATGAGGGCCGTGTTGTCATCACCAGAGAATTGGTTTAGAGATGTCCAAAAGGCAGGAGATGTTCCTGATCAGCAGTGTTGAGGACCAGTGGTGCGAGCAGGGGGCAAACAACAAACTGGCAACAAGGTGTTACGGGATGTGCTGGGAGAACATCCCTCTAGCCTCGCAGACCTTAAACGACTGGCTGCTCACACACTATGGCACCAGAAACACCTTTAGGTATCCTGTAGCGCCTACGCATCGTTGAATTGGAGCTTTTTTGGTGACCGACATCGTATTAGGCAGGTGGTTATAATGTTTTGGCTCATCAGCGTATAATCAGCTCTGGAGAGCTGATGAGATGTTTTTGATGTCTGCTGTTTCCACAGTTTGAAAGCAGAAGTAGCCTGCTGACATCATGTAAACATATCTTCACAAAAAAAGCATTTTTACACAAAGTATTTTTTAAGGCTGTAATATTTTAAGACGGCATATTCTCTTTTCCACGACAGTGTCCTCAGAGGGAGAACTGCACCAAATGTAATTTCAGTGTAATTTTCCTTTACGTACTGTGTGCTAAGTGGAAGGAAGGACAGAGAAAAGAGAGCCAAGAGACACAGAGAGAGAGCGAGGATGAGATGAAATGTGACACAGGTCATTACACTGGACTTAATGAACCCTGTTTGCCTTGATAACCACCCTTTTCATTAACTGCTGCTACACAACACCCTGTTTGCTCGTGACATACACCCTCCACTCACTGCCTGCCCATTGTCTGGGACCACAGAGTGAGACATTGGGTTAGATGAGAATGTGATTAATGAGACATCAATTAATTAGAGACAATTACAAGTAACTCTCACTCCCTTTGCCTCGTCTTCCTCTTTTGAGCCTCAGGTTGCTTTTATTTATGTTCAACAAAGCTACGTGACCTTAACAAACCAACATTATTCCAGATATTCTGGTCTCATAGAAAAATACTCAGCGTACTGATTCTTGTAGCATTTATTCCACTGACAATAAAAGATGTGCTTGAGGAGGTGCAGCTGAAGGACACATCGTCATGTGTGTCTTTTCCATTACTTACTGACCACACGTACGTGCTTGATTTCCTTCACATACAGTATAAATTACAGACAAAGGGCCGCTGTAATGATCAAACTCAATGAAGGGAAATATTATCTTTTTATTTGCTCGTGTGATTTTTGTGTCCCCGGGCAGAATCTGGAATGAAGCAGACATGCTGTAAATTTACTGGACAAGGTCGCTAATTATTATGACTATTTACAGTCAGCACTTTCAGACTGTGAAATGCTTTTAATACTTGCTTTGATTTTGTATAACAATGCTGTTTGTACTTCTGTTGTGATTCGACTTCCCAGTGCGTGACTCAGACCCTGTTATTTCAATAGGGTACTCGTTTTCATCATGGCCGTCTCTCTCCTTCTCTCTTTCTATTATTTTTCAATCTACCTTTCCACCCTCCCCAGTGCTTGTTATTTAACAGGCTGTTGCATGACTCAGAGCACACTGTTACAACAAGGCTGGTGCTATTTTTTACTAGGATGAGGTTCCTCACCGCATAAATCATTAAACCAACAAGAGACACAGACACAGTGTCTACCTCTTGTCTTTCTTCTCCTTTTCTTGCTGCTCACTGCTTCACTACATTCATGTTTTCTTTTTCTTTCTTTCCATCCCTCTATCTCTTCTCCAGCCTAATCAGAGGCAGAGGTAAATGAAGAGTAGATGAGCAGTATGGGATATTGAGAAGAGAATGTAGCTGCAATTAAGGGTGTCTCCAGCAACAGAACATCATCAGAAAATCAAAAGACCTGATTGGATCCTTCAAACTGCTTTAACTGAACTGAAGAAGTTTGATGCTGTATTCAGTGCATACTTTCTTAGGAGGAAAAGTCACGGTTAATTTATCAGGGAGCCATGTTGATTTACACAATTGATGAAGCTGATGTAAATGAAGCTTGCCTGGTAATGTCTTCATTAAAACAGCAGTACTGCTGAAGACTCACTGATGCACGTGGACAGCGAATGTTGGCCCATGTGGTTCAGTCCAACAGATGAGTTGTTGCAGCGTAAACTGCTGAAAAAGTTTCTGAGAGAAAGGTGTCAGAATACACAGTGCATCACAGTTTGTTTTGTGTGGGACTGTGTCACCTATACTGACCCCTCTGTACTGCCAACAAAGGGCACTTGAGCATCAGAACTGGACCATGGAGCAGTGGAAAAAGATTACCTGGTCTGATGAATCGCCTTTTCTTTTAGATCACGTGGGTGACCCGATGCATGTGGTTTGGTTACCTGGGGAACACTTGGTACTATGGGAAGAAGGCAAATCAGTAGAGGCAGTCTAATGTTTTGTGCAGTGTTCTGCTTGGAAACCTTGGGCCCTGCCATTGCTGCAGATCATGTGCACCCTCATAGAAACAGTATTCCCTGATGCCTGTAGCCTATTCCAGAAGGATAAAGCGCCCTGCCACAAAGCAGAAATGGTTCAGGAATGGTTTGAGGAGCACAACGAGTTTGAGGTATAGACTTGGCCTTCAAGTCCCCCAGATCTAAATCCAATTGAGCATCTGTGGGATGTACTGGACAAACAAGTCCGATCCATGGAGGCCCCACCTTGTAACTTACCAAACTGTTGTTAACATCTTGGTGCCAAATACCAGAGCACACCTTCAGAGGTCCAGTGAAGTCATATAAGACATAAAACAAGCGAGCTGCTGGTCCTAAATTCTGACAGGGTGATATGATACAGTGGTCCTTCACTGCAACGTCTACTCTGCCAACACTGTTTGAATGAACATAAAGTTACATAAAAGGTAACAATGTAACATGTCTGTGGAGAAACACTTGCAGCTTAACAGCTGGCAGCAGCCCACAGTACAACTTTCTTGCACCCCGGCATTTTTAAAAGGATTTTAGTGGTCACATCTGCTGCTGCTCTGTAAACTATTTATAGGATAATATTTATTATTTTAGTTATTTTACTGTGCCTCCCACCACTGATGTATACAACTTAAACATTTTATGTGGGTGTGCATGTGTGTGTGTCTTATCAGTGTTTCTTATTTCTCTTTGTCACTTCTCAGCATGTATTGATCCGTGCTGCTCAGATTCAAGAGAGAAAGAATAATAAGAGTGGAAGAAAACAAAAGAGGCCCACACTGAAAAACAGACTGAAAGAGAGCGAGTCCACGTGTGTGTCTGCGGACGGTCTTTTCACCTGCACTCATCCACGTGTTGTTTTCCATCATTATCCCAGACACAGCCAGCGAGAAATTCTGACATCTATTCAATAAACTGTCAGCACAATCAGCATCGATATGTTAGAAGTTTGACGAGCAATACGGCAAACACAGCAGAGACAGAGGCAGCTGTTTATCAGACACAACCCCTGAAATATTCCACTACAGTGTACAGAGCGCTGAACTGGCTGCAGCTTTCTCTGCAGACAGTTTCATTTCTCCAAGGTTTCTTTTTTCTCCTCTTCTTATTCTCTTTTTTTAATCAATCATATCATCTGATACTGAACCAAATTTTACTCTCAGTTTTATTCTAGTAATTTAACATTAAGGAAAAAGATTAGTTGGGAGTCTCAGTGTTCTTTTTCTTTGTCAGATACAATGAATCTGTACATTTTCTACTTACCCAGCATGCTTTTGTTGGTCAGAGGATAACTGTTAAAGCTTAGATTGAGCAGTCACAAGGTGTATTCAAAGTAACCGTTATGAGCTACGTAATTGAGCGTAATTGGTCCCATGCTCTTGCAGCATAGACCCAAACATGACTTTATCAGTCTTATAAATAACTAAATCCGAGTTGAAAGCATCTATAAAAACTAGAGAACAGAGGAGAAAGGAAACCAAATTAAATCTACGCCAATGTGGGACTAAATCCATCCTGCCTGTGTTATCTCATCATTTCAGCTGTGGTGAAAATGTTAAGGGTCCACATATTTGTTCATGTCTCCAGAATGACTTATGCTCAGTAGGGCCAGGCTTCCTAAATCAAGTTGCATCTTTAGTAAATAATTAAAAAAAAAAAAAAACAGTAAAGGAAGAAGTTTAACAATGCAAGGATACAAAAGTACACAAAACAAGCGGGAGAGGAATAAAATACATTGCGACAGGAAACAAGAAACCAAGTTATAATTAATGGACAAGAGATGGTGAAACTGAGACTAAAGGAAAAAATATGAATAAAAGAAACTGAGTGGAATACGAAATAAAAATGAAAAATCATGAGCTGAGGAAAAAACATTAGGAAAACATCAAAAATACAAAACCAGTGAACTTAACAAAAAAAAGTGAGGCAGTAGCTTTGCATACTGTTGTTTCTATTCTGCCATCAGCGTCAGAGCTGGATCATTTTCACTGGAATCACCAGGCTTGGACAATGGCTAATACCCGGGTGTCTCAGGGGTTTTTCTGCATCACAAATTGCTGTAACACATCCTCGGGGCTCATGTGTAATGATCTTTTCACTTACTCTCAGGTGAAATGTAAAAAGAAAATGTGGAAGAGCGAGTAAAGTTTTAACAGACTTCGCCATTAGTGCTCAGTTTTCTGTCTGTGGTTGCTGTGGCCACCCCTGGCCAGCTCTTGGCTCCGCCCCTGCATATGAACATCTTCTAAACATGCGAATAAGTAAGTTTCACATCTAGTTTTCACTGAGTGCAGCTGCACCTCAGCCTCCTTCACAGATTCTCTCGTAAAAATCTTTTTTTTTTTTTCAAAATATTCCAATCCTGTGTCTGTAACTGCGGTTTGATGAATTGTGGATGACCAGAAATGTTTTACCACATTTATTCTATCTTTCTTCCATCTGGAAGTCAGGAAGAACAAAGTACAAACCGGCTGTGTGAAGTGAGGATCCAATGGTCTGTGACTGATCCAAAGCTTACATTTCACTTCAAACAATAAAAAGAAAACGAACGAAAAGCTGAAACTGATATTTTTTTTTCTTGTGCTTCTCTGCAGCTAGAGAAGCAAGACACATGATAGGTGTTTCATGATTTGGTTCAGTGTATAAGCTACCACTAAGTCTTCCCCTGTATATTAGCCTAAAATGTACAAGTGACGATAAAGCCAGATGGGACAGGACTTGCTCTCCACCAGACTTACAGTCATGTGAAATAGAAAGTTTGTTTCAAAGGAAAATGTGCAGTCTTGTGTTCTGGCAGTTTCCTGGTCTGGAGTGTTCAGGTGTGTGTGCACACAATGCCACAATCTTCCCAGGTGTGGAAATCCTTGCACAGCGACATATTGTTGTTTGAGCAGTAATAGGCACTGTGTAGTAGCGGTGTGATTCAGCTAACTCTCACTCATGTTTAAGAAGCATGGGTAGGATTGGGGGGGGGTGGTGTCTCCTCGTCACATGACTGTTCATTTAATATATGTCAGGGACTTAATGAGTGGCTACACAGAAGGTCCGGGCTTTTAAATAACAGCTGGTAACACATCTAATTAAGAAAAGACGGGAATTTATTGGTTAATTATATAAATCTGTCCCACACACAAAATAAGCTCATGACATATTGAGTAAGTGATGAGAGAAAATAGTGTCACATTACAGATATACACACACTAATGCAAACAAAAAGTCACACAAGCTTGTGACATTTCAGAGACTGGCCTTTCTGACCGTGTGTGATATACAAAGTGTCATGTGTATTTAAGAGTGTGCTAAATCCAGGGTAGCATATTGCATTAATAAGTGTCAGCATAAAGAGCTAGTCGGGCCTCTGGCTCGGTTTTACTATTCGTTCTGAAAGAGAAAACAGTCTTCAAAGGTTACACTCAGACAGCTGAACTCGTATGAGCATTATTGCAGCATTTTCAGCTGTATTTGTGAGGATTTCTATGAATGTGGGTGGGCAGCACAGAACTTTCTCATGTTTTTATTTGAGGAAAGGTGCATGAATGCTTCAACACATACAGAAACTTATTTACACAACCACTTTAACTTCTTATATTAATCATGGATCAGAGAATATCCATACTGCTTGGCACTGACACTAACTCGAATAACCACTTGTTGTAACTAAGATGAGCAGGTGAGCCTCTGTGAATCCAAAACATCCTGCAGATGAGCTACAGCAGCAGAAGAGCACACCTAGTGCTAATCCTGTCAGATAAGAAAGGAAACAGAGGCTAAAGTTCATACAGACTCACCAACATCGGGCAATGGAAGATTAAGAAAAAGTTGCCTGAACTGATGAATCTTGATTTATGCTGTGACGTCATATTCGTAGGGTCAGATTGATGCAGAAGACCACTTTTTTTTAATCTCATGTTTGTCTCTTTTAATCAGTCACAGCCACAGAACTTATGGACAGAATTTCTATGCGTAGCCAAGTGGCGGAAGCCTTTCACTTGGGTGGTCTCAGAATCTCATCTCTGCTTTTCACGGATGATGTGGTTCTGTTGGCTTTATTGGGTGATGGCCTCCAGCTTACACTGGAACGGTTCACAGCGGAGTGTGAAGCAGTGGGAATGAGAATCAGCATTGTCCCCACTCTGGGTCAGGGACGAGTTCCTGCCTCAAGTGGAGGAGTTTAAGTATCTCGGGGTCTTGAGCAGGAGATCAACAGACGGATTGGTGCTGCAGCCGCAGCGATGCAGACGCTGTACCGGTCTGTTGTGGTGAAGAGAGAGCTGAGTGTAAAAGCAAAGCTCTCAATTTACTGGTCGATCTACGCCCCTACCCTCACCTATGGTCAGGAGCTGTGGGTAGTGACCGAAAGAACGAGATTGCGAATACAAGCAGCGGAAATGGGCTTCCTCCAAAGGGTAGCTGGCCTCTCCCTTAGAGATAGGGTGAGAAGTTCAGCCATTCGGGAGGGGCTCAGAGTAGAGCCGCTGCTCCTCCACATCAAAAGGAGCCAGCTGAGGTGGTTCAGGCATCTGATAAGGATGCCCCCTGGGCGCCTCCTGGGTGAGGTGTTCCGGGCATGTCCCACCGGGAGGAGGCCCCGGGGCAGACCCAGGACACGCTGGAGAGATTATATCTCTCGGCTGGCCTGGGAACGACTTGGCGTCACCCCGGACAAGCTGGAGGAGGTGGCTGGGGAAAGGGAGGTCTGGGCTTCTCTGCTTGGGCTGCTGCCCCCGTGACCCGGCCCTGGACACAAGAAAGAAAATGGATTGATGGATTTGTCTCTTTTAATTGTCAGTTTCAGCTGACAATGTCTGGACTTTGGGTTATATGTGTTAGCTTTATTCCTTTCACATGGCTACTCTTCTCTCATCCTGTCCTAGAAGCCAGAGGGAAAGATGTTAATTCATTCATATAGCATAATTGGAAGATCTGAGCAATCACATAACTGATGCTTTGTGTTCATGTTTAAGGAATGTGTGTATGATCTCACAAAGAAGTTCACTGAACAGCCAAGATTTTCCAGAAGCATTAGATTTTAAAGACCGTAAGCAAACAAGCCTTCCCACAGACTGCTTAACATCCCCACAAGCAGATCATTAATTTATCACGTTAATGTCATAATATTCATTTCTTTTTCCAACCTTGGCACTAGCGCAGCGGCCTTCATGTTTTGAGGCAGTTTACCAACAATCCTACAATCCTTCTGTCCAAACGAGCTGTGCGAAGTGTCACAGATGATTGACTGTTTTCACTGAGCCTTTGTATAAAGAGCAGACCTGAAAGAAATAACATCCTCCCTTAATCCTTCAAGGTGAAGTTACTGTAAACTCTACTGCAAATAATGAGACAAATCAGGGGAAAACTAAGAAAAAAACTCTTTTGTTAAAAAATGGAGTAAACCTCTTGGAAAATGTACTGGGAGATTTAACCAGGAATTCAAATAAAAAATAAAAAGCTTGTTTCCAAACTAGCAGAGCAAGAAATTCATTATTTGAGGGAGAAATTGGCTCCAAGAGGACAGCCAGTTTTATAGTTTCTTAACCAAATCTCACAATAGTCTCAATTTCTTTCATTTTTATGCCTTTTTTTTCCCTGTTTCCCATCTTACGTCCTCAACTTTTACTTCCTTCTTTTTCTCTCTTATCATTCTTTTTATTCTTTTTTCCCATCATCCACCCTTCTCTCTCTTCTTCCATCATTTCCTTCACCCTTTCTCCTCACCCGCATCCTTCGTGTATTTTCCTCCATCCTCATTTTCTCTCATTCAGCATCATCTTCCTCTTCCTCTCTCCCCTCCTCCTCCATCTCATCTGTCTCTTGCTGAGAGTCTGCGTCAGGGCAGATAAATGTTGGACAGATGTTATGTAGAAGTCTCGCCCTAGGTGGCTTTACTAAATAAGAGTGTGTGTGTGTGTGTGTGTGTGTGTGTGTGTGTGTGTGTGTGTGTGTGTGTGTGTGTGTGGACGGGTATTAACATCTTCATGGGGACCAAAAATTGGTAGTTTACTATACTTGTGGGGACAAACAGCCCTTGTGGGGACCAAAATCCCGGTCCCCACGAGTTTGAAGGCATTTTTGAGCCTCAAAATGTGGTTTTAGTGTCAGGGTTACAATTAGGTTATGGTTAGGTTTAGGGTAAGGGTCAGGGTTAGGCATTCATTTTTGATGGTTAGGGTTAGGGTAAGGGGCTAGGGAAAGCATTGTGTCAATGAGATGTCCCCACAAGGATATAAATACACACATGTGTGTGTGTGTGTGTGTGTGTGTGTGTGTGTGTGTGTGTCGCCTTGGGTGTCCTCAGCTAAATAAGAGGAGAAAAAAAATGCCTCGAGTTGTTTCCAGTACATGCCCCATGCCGGCCTCAGCGCTGTGTGTCTGTGACACTTAGAGGCTGTTTTCTAGTCTTTAGCGGTGTGATGCTCAGATTTAAAAAAGCATTACCTTCAGAGTGCACAACAGATTTCGTGATGCTCTTCTGACATTGCATACATTTGGGAACAGGAACATTTGGGGTTTGTTTTGTTTTTTCTTTCTTCGATTGCTTCACTTGATTTCTTTTTACTTTTTATGTTTCTTCCCCCGTGGACAGCAGGACAGAAAAAAAGGGAAAAAACAATGAATGAAGAGGAAGATGGGTTTTCCTTCCTGCTCCATCTCTGCTGGTGGTCAACTTTTAGTGCTCTCTTTTGCTGTTAGAGCAACATTTAGCACTTTGGTATGATTAGCATTGCTGAGGACAAACATCCGTGTAGAATAATGGAAATGGATTTGGTAAGTGGACTGGCTGACTGAATGGCTCGGTCAGTGACTGACAAGCTGAGAAGATGAGAGACTGACTAATTGAGTAAATTGCTAAATGACTGAGTCACTGACCAGCTGTTTGTTTACTTACTGACTAAGAGGCTGAGTAACCGATAGACTGACTAAGCTTCCATCCAGCACTGCCTGCTGCAGAAGAGTGGGAAGAGTGTCTGGGATTGACACACGCTTATTGACAGTAGAGTAAATCGTTATTCACAAGCACCTTTCTAATCTTACTGAGCACTTCAATCAATTTTACACTGCAGTTGTCATTCAGCCTTTTGCTTTATTTTCTGAAAAAGCTAATAGTTAATTACATATGAAGTAAAAATGTGTGTGTGGAAAAAGCACAGAGTAGACTTTAGGAGAGGACAGAAAGGATTCTGTAGTTCTGTGCACACACACACACACACACACACACACAAACACATCTATTCATATAGATAGATAGAATTTTATTTTGAACATGCAAATATAATTTAAATAACAAGAGAAAAAAACAAAACTTAAAAATCATCAAGTTTTCATGTATATATCTATGTCAACAGAATGTGTGCGCTCGAAAGGATGAAGTTTACACTTTTCCCGTTCCTACCCCCTTATTTCAAATTTCATTGCTTACAAATCCATATCCAGAATTTAACATTATTTGATTCATATATGTTTAACTATGTACAGGTCTAACACACTGAACATACACAAATAAAACTATTAAATAAAATTTTTAGCACGTAAACCAAAACAACAAACTACATTTTTACATAAACTAATCACCCTGTGTTTAACACCCGCTTAATCTCTGAGCTTATTTATATCTATGTGACAAACACCTTAATGAACACTTAAGCTTGGGTTACTCTGGCCTTGATATTATTGTGGGGACACCTCAGCGACATAATGCTTTCCCTAGCCGCTTACCCTAATCATCAAAAACGAACACCTAGCCCTAAACCTAATCATAACCCTGACACTAAAACCACATTTTGAGTCTCAAAAATGCCTTCAAACTTCTGGGGAACGGGATTTTGGTCCCCATAAGGGCTGTTGGTCCCCGCAAGGATAGTAAACCACTAAAGCAGTCCCCAACCTTTTTTGCGCCATGGACCAGTTTATGGCCGATGATATTTTCACAGACTGGCCTTTAAGGTGTCATAGATAAATACAACAAATCAAAACCAGTACCAGTCCCCCCAAAAAACAAGATTTATTCATAGCGCACGGGAAAAGACCCAGGGAAACAGAGTTAACGATAAAAACTGACAAACCAACCGCTGAACTACTATACAAAAATATTAATACATGTACACACAACACACCAAATCCATATCACTCTAGAACTAAAAAAAATTAAATTACCAGTTACCTTGAACCTCGATGAAGTCGACCCACCTTCTAATTAGTTGATGAAGCCTCTGTGTTTGCTATTCAGAGACAGTCTTGCTTTATGTTGATTGATTGTATATAATGAATAAGTGAGCTGTTCTTTTGTATTATTTATGAACTGATGCAATTGATTGGCTGATAGAAGAATTGGAAAGTGTAAGGATGTTATTTTGATACGTACCACCTACCTAAGCATTTTTTGCAGACCCATGTACACCTTTTCTTGGAAACAGTATTCCCTGATAGCTGTGCTCGCTTTCAGGAATGCTTTGAAGAGCGTAACAATAAAGTTGAGGTGCAGACTTGGCCTCCGAATTCCCCAAAACTCAGTCTAATGGAGCATCTGTCGAATGTGATGGATAAACAAGTCCAATCAATGGAGGCCCCACCTCTGAACTTACAGGACTGTAGATAACATCTCGGTGCCAGATACCACAGCACACCTGCAGGGGTCTAGTGGAGTCCAAGCCTCGATGGGTCATGGGGGACTAACACCATATTAGACTGGTGGTCTTATTCATGCACCCACTTTGGCCTGTCTTATCATTTCCTTCACATCGTATCTTTTCTTGAATATATTTCCCATCAGTCTGCATTAACCCCTGGGTGGAAACAGTCCCCGGTAAATGCACAGTTGTTCCCTGTTTAATTGTTTACTCATGGTTCTCAGCTGTTTAAGCACATCCCCCCAATAAATCAGGACAACACTTAGAGAAGAACAAGCGTGTTGTTGGGATTTTCATGGGATTTGCCCACACTGACAGAGACTTCTGAGTTTTGCAGGTGTTTTTGATCACCGTGTTAAATTACTGGGTGTTTCTGCACAGAATTGCAAGATGCATGTGACTTACTGCATGACTACATGAAGGAGTAAGAAGCTGAACATGTCTACTTCTTTTTAGGTTTAGTTTTCACATCTTCATGAAGCAGAAGTTCTTTCTTTTCTTCTGTTGTTTTGTTTTGTCTGCTCTGGATGTGCTGGATATCAAAAGACATAACACTCACTCATATCCAATAATTTGTTCAACAGCATATTATGTATAGAAAAAAGATGATGATTTTATGGCTAGATTTGACAGTACTGAAATTATAAACATCTCTTGTCCTCCGCCTGTTTCCTGCTAATAAAATGTGATCGTGTTAAAGAAAAATCGGAGATAGAACGACTTTAAATTTGCTGTTTCTAGTGATTTTCTAGTAGCTCCTCTTTAGAAGTAAACTCTGGTAGAGGCCTATTTTCTTGCAAAAATATGCACCGCTATATCAATACCTTTTTGAAATTCATTCCAGCACTATCTTTATATGGCCTTCACACAGCCTTGAGTTTCTGCCGGTAATGCAAAACACCGCTGTTTGATTGATGAACTCTGGACAGTGTGTAAGCCTGCCTCTTTTTCCTGTCTCCATGTCTGCCATCACTGCAGTGCACAGAAAAATAAGCTGTTGTGTTTGGGAAAAGTGAGTGACAGCAGGCAGCAAACAGCCAGACACCAGCTGAGATCTGATTCACTGAGATCAACAAACTCTGCCTCTGCTGCTGTAATGTGCTCTGTTTCACACTGTCAGAGAGTGACAGCTTTACTGACTGACTGGCTGACAGATTGGCTGACTGAGTGACCGTTTAACTTTCTTTTCTTTACTTCTCTCTCGCTCTCTCTTTTTCTTTCTTTGAGCAACATTTAGCCTTACTGGCCTGCATAAACACACCCAGGCGGTCTATACTCAAACAGTGTTAAGTAATAGTAGAAAAAGGCCTTTAGGGCTATCACACTTAATATTGTAACACTAATTTCCCCAAACACCCCGACTTTAAAAAAAAAGTAATTCATTTGCCCACAAACACACATACAGAGAGAACTCGCAGAGGAAGACCCGCCCCCACAAACATAACAGTGTATGTACATAAACAGAGAATACACGCTTCTATACATACACATAGACACAGCAAATGTGGCAATATGAGCATGGAAACACACATATGCATTAAGGGCTAGTATGAGTTAATTACTTTCCTTAACCTAAATCAATCACTCCTAAAGAAGTAGTGCGTGTGCTTGTGTGTGCCTGCAAGCTATTAGAGCCAAGACACGAAAATCTGAGCATCTATGTGTGCGCCTTCCCTTGGCACAGCAGCATTGACCCCTATTAAAGTGTATTAATAGGCAAGCTAACTGTTCAGCATTAGAATCTAAGAACTTATAGCCAAGATAATATTGTATTAAGACTGCATGTTTGTGTATATGTACACATTTACACAGGCAAGGTTATCTGAGCTACCTTCAGGCTGAAATGGAGATTTCCTTGTCAAGAATTTGTGATTCATTTTCTTTCTCATTACCCTGCACTATAACGCTGTTATGCAGATGGAGTTACCTTCTGGGTCCAACATTTGAAAGTTTTTACTTTAAGTTTCCTGTAAATTATAAAGCATCACACAAATTCGCTCGTGTTTTACATCACCAGCTTTTACTGATACACAGCTAACCCGTGGAAGAGGGTCTGCTATTTTACCTCTGTTTGAAAAAAGGCAAAAACACTGAGCCTGTACCTGAAGCTATTAGACATGTCATTTTACAAAATACCCAACACCTCTGCAGGTGGACAGGTTCATTATGTCAGTGGAAACTTATTACAAAGCTGTCAAAGATCAGAACAAGAACAAAAAGTACCCTTTAGTATTTGTCTACATATATATATATATATATATATATATATATATATATATATATATATATATATATATATATATATATATATATATATATATATATATATATATATATATATATGTCAGTATGGACCATGAATAATTGAGGGGCAGTTCTAAAGGCAAAAGAATCATCCCAGCACTGGCCAAGTGTACCTAATTATGTGGCGGGTGCGAATGCTAAAATAGGTTAAGATAGTGAACATACAAAATACGACACCTGCAGATTCCACAAACACACATTTATATCCAAACCAGAACTGGGGCATGAAATAGGTCATTGATCACAGACTATGAGACTTCCACATTACATACTGTGTTTATTGCACCACAGAACCTGCAGCATTTAATAGTCTGATGAAGAGCAGGTGTTCTCGAAGCATTACACTTTGAGCAGTGCAGTAGATGAGCAGCATGCAGCCGCAGGGTTTGGGATTTTTTTGCATAACATTTTTATTGCAAACCAGGTAAAAATATCAATCCTTTAAATTGAATCTTTTTCACATTTTGTAGGAAAACAAAGAGAAACTACAGTTTATCATAGAGAAGAAATTACAGCTACAGCCATTAAATATACTTAATGGGGACTCACTTTACTGACTAGGCAATACATTTTATATACAGCAGTAGTAATAAATGCCTATTATTTATTTTGTTGCATACATTTGTCACCCTTCCAGTTTTCCAGGGTGAAAATATGCCTGCAATCTGAGAAAATCCATCTCGCTTTTAAAGTAATGGAATTATTACGTTGCTCCTAATTCAAAAAATTGAGGTTGTTCTTAGATTACCAGAAAACCAACAAATTGTGCAGTATTTGTGTCGTGTACATGTAATAATTTACCAGCATGTTTTCATTGTTTGGCAGCGTGCTGAAACATTGTTTCACTCTCCAGGTCAAAGTGACACAAAAAACATGAAAAATAGACAATTTGTAGTGTGTTGGCACGGTAACATTTTTACCTAGGTATTTATTTATTATTAGCTACAATGCCACCTACTCAGATTATTAATATAATTAATGTTTGAATATCAACTTTTATATTTTCTGTCAATAAGTCACATTTCATTCAGTGTCACAAACTTTGAATCTGCATATTGAAATGTTAAGTTTGAATTGCACAATATTCTATTTTATTATGTTTCTTGCTTCGTGGACTAAGCATGGCTTGAATTGCTGTTGCTCCAAGTAATGTATTAGGAATGTAGATAAGTGATTAATCTTTAATCATATATCACAATATCAGTATTTAATTATCAAAATTGAGAATAAAATCTTTATATGATCTTTATATTTTACTGATACCGCTGGAGTTCTTTTCTGTTCTGCCATTTTTTCATTTATCATATTACCATAAATATTTCCACTAAATTTATGATCAATAGTTATTAATAGTGAAAAGAATCTCAGCCGTGTTATTACTTAAACCAAAAACACTGGAAGCCAAATTACACATCCACAAGAATCAACATGTAAACACAATGTATCTGAAAGAATGAGCACAACAACGCTGAATGAGGAATTTGAAGGTGAACAGCGAGACTCAGACACTTGCTCTGCCAAACTCTGAGCTACGAGTTAGTCTTTTACTTTTTCTTTCTTTTCTTGTGAGCTCAACGTCTTTGTTATCCGTCCCCCGGTGGCGATGGAGGCACATTGTTGCCAAATGATCGCTTAGGCCCCCTCCACCTCCCTAATCTGCAATATGTTCAGTTTGGCATGTCTGCTAATATTTGATACCTCTGGGGCACCTCAAAGACACACACACACATACACATGTATACACACAGATCTGCAATATGCTCCATTTGGCAGATTGCCTCATAATTGGTACCTTTTGTACTTGTCGCTCGTACGCACAAACAAATGCAGACACACAGGTGAATGAGGAACGCTGTGAATTTCATTCATAAAAAAGAAGTAGCATGTAAGGATCGTTATATTGGTGGAAAAAACTAATTCTGTTTCTGAGCTTTGATGAGAAGTTGCTTCATTCAGATTTGATCTTGTGATAGAGACGATCCCTCACATCGACACAAACACCTCGGCTTTCTGCTTGGCAGAGCGAGACCCAGACAGGCAGGCAGGCAGGCGGGCAGGTGTAATGTGCCATATGTTGACTTGGTTAAAAGTGCAGCCCTCTTGTGGTCTCATTATAGTATCCAGGTAGATTTTCTTAGAGTCTTGCTGTTTCTCACACACATTAATACACACATTATTTGTATCAACACAATGTGTGTCAGGAGGCGTTTAGCTGCATATCACCACTGAAAGACTGACTTGAAACAGAGCGTGCAAGCAACATCGGGGATGCAGTCTGTGAGTTGTATTTCTCATTGACAGGATCTGTAAAGTGCAACTTTGCTGCTGAGTCAGCATGAGCACACACACACACACATCACTTCACACTTTTGGGTGAGCAGACAAGTATGCACATTCACACAGTATAACTCAGGTTTTCTTGTTGATTATCTTTAAATGAATTCAACAAGCATCCACAGCTACACGATATCCTTTGTCAAAATAACTTTCATAATTTTGAGAAGGCAATAAAACAGGCAGGACATGTTTGGCTCCCATTAGGTGAGTTCACTCTGGCAGGTTAGCTGTTTGATGGTCAGGTTTGGTTTGGATACCCATTGATCCAAACCAGCCAGCAGCAGGATCTGAAAATAATGAGCCCATATAGTGCAAAAGCAGAAGATGTCAACCAGGCCACTAACGCTGTGACATTATTTTTCCAGCATTTAGTTCCCCACAGCACTAATTTTAATATACTAGAAGGCACAGAATATATAGAATGTGAAAGCCACACTGTCAGCGCTTAGTTGATAAGGATGAAAATATGAATTCAGACATGGCATGAATGGGGCCCTGCATAATTGTTAAAGAGAGAAATAGTCCCCTCATTATGTGATGAGGTTGTGGTTAGCTTTGACCAGACTGTGCATGACTTTGGCTCTGTTACACTCAGCCAGGTTTGGCCTCTGTGTAAAGACAATACAAACACTGGTGGGAAGCCAGCAGCTCAAAAGACTGTGTCTCAGTGCCACTTGTATATTAGGCCATGGCAAAGTTTTACCTGTTTTCCAGCCAGTAAAGTCAACTCAAACTTTGTGTGGCACAATTACAAGTCAACATTGTAAAAGGCAGATAAGCGAGACACAATGTGACGCCTGAAACCAACAACACACAAACTTTTGGAAACTGGCAAACCTCAGTATGAGGATGTAGACACGCTCTCTGTGGTGGAATAAGGCTAAAGTATTTTGCACTGTAGCTGTAAATGTCACTTCCTCTACTTTTGTTAACCAAAACAAACGAGGTCAACAAGAACAGACAAGCAGAAAGAAACCCTGTAACGCTGATTTGACTTTTCAGTCGTGCTGAGATAAGCAAAGGTGTTTCAAATGTAAATCACTGCAATTTGGATTAGTCTCGCAATACATCATCATTCAAACTATATGATATCTGACATGTTGCACAATGTTTTATTTAAATGAATTAATTAATTTAAAGTTAAACAAGAAAGAGAAACTGCCTCCCATTGTCATGCTTCTGAGTCTTTGACCCAGTGTTTTGTGTTTATTGGTTAATTTACATTCTTGGAGTATTGTCATTCGTGGGTTTCTGCTCGTGTTTGTTCTTAGTTAGTTTAGGTTTCTGTTACTATGTCTTCCCTGTGTTCCTCGTCTAATGTCTCCATGTTCCCTCTGTTTCCCCAGTCAGTCGTGTCTCATTCTCAGTGTCAAGTCTGCGTCTTTGTGAATGTCTCCTGTTTCCTGTTTCACTTCAACAGTCCCATGTCCTGTGCCAGTGTATCTAGTTTTGCCTCCCTTATCTCATTATGTCTTGATTAGTTCCAGCTGTGTTTCCCTCCTGTTTCCATTTTCCTCATTACTTCCTTGTGTATTTAAGCCCTGTGTCTTCCTTTGCCCTTTGTCGCTTACATTGCATAAAATTGTTTATATAATATGCACAGTAATATAGCATTTTTTTTTCATATAGCCCAGCAGAACTTATTCAAATAGATCATCTTGAATAGTGAAAAGACCATACACTGACTTTTTAAAAAGCAAGTTTTCCCATTAGTGTATGCAGTGGAACAGTGGTGAACCTTCCCAGGATTGGCCAGCTAATCAAAAATAATGATTGGATGATCCCCACGAGTATTGTGAAAAAGTTCTCTGGACTGACAACTCTTTGGATGGTTTCTGTCCCGTTACATCTGGTGTAAAACTAACACTAGATTTCATATAAAGAACATCATATCAGCAGTCAACATGGTGGTAGTGCGATGGTCTGGGGCTGCTTTGCCGCTTCGTGACCTGGATGAGCTTTAATTGATGTAAACATTAATTCTGATCTCTACGAGAAAATCCTGAAGGACAACGATAGTTCATTAGTTCATGCCTTGAAGCTCAAGCACACTTGTGTTATGATCAGTCAATGATCAGAAACACACCAGCAAGTCCACCACTGAAAGGCTAAAAAAAACTAAAACAAATGCTTTGGCATGACCTTAAACCAGTCATCCATGCTCAAAAACCCTCTTACATGCAAAGAGGAGTGATCCAAAGTTCTTCCACAGTGATGTGAAAGACTCATTGGCAATAATCACCAACACTTGATTGCAGTTGTTGCTGCCAACGGTGGCACAAGCAGTTATTAGGTTTAGGGGGCAATTATTTTTCACATAGGGCCGCTGAAATGCACTTCATTAATTGATCATCAGTAAGCATAAGGACCTGTATGAAAGCATTTTATAGAAGTTTTCTGGCTTGTTGTTCGGGAAGATTAAGAAGTGTGTGTGGATAAAATATTTCCAGGAGTGGGCGCCTGAGTACGGAGCTTCGCAAGGGACATGGGGGAAAAAAAAAATCAAGATGAACTTTTGCGAGATCTCGCAAAATAGACTGCAACCTTCGCAGGTCGCATTTGAAGGCCGAGTCGGTGTATCCTTCGTGACGCAACCTATCCCAGAATTCATAGCCCAGCCGATTCGTTTCCAACAATGGCGGCAGCGACTTAATTTTAATATTACTCTTTCTGGGTCACAAAATAAACTTTTAAGACATTTTCAGCCGTGAATGTAGCTTTGTAAACTTCAAATATCTGCTCGGTTTATCAAGACATCACATATTTGCAAAAGTGCTCTGACGTTTTCGGAAAAGTCGGTTACCCACCATCTTGAATTTAACGGGAGGTCCAGGCTCACTACAGCCAGGGGGAACACCGCACTCCCAGCACATCGTGCCCCAACCTCCCAGTCGGCTTCGAGCGGGTGGCCTCCAAAGAATGCGGCCAAAACATTTGCAAGATCTCGCAAAAATGTCCCATGTCCCTTGCTGGGCTCTGTACCCTATCAAGCCAATGCTCAGAGAAACTGCAAAAAACCCAAAAGCTAGATTTCAGACTCTATGGCATGCTTAATATTGAAGTTCATGACAGTAAAATTAGAAAAAGATTGAACAAATATGGGTTTTTTGGGGGGAAAGGATGCCAAGAGAAAGCTTCTTCGCTCTGAAAATAGCGCATGAGAGAGAGAGATATTATTTTAGATATTTATTTTGCACATAAATATCTGAAATCAGAGTGTCAGTCAGAGTGATGTTCCATTAGGCTCCTACAAAATGTTGGTTCGCTCACGGCTTCATTGCTAGTAAACACACTGTAGCAGTCCTGAGGGCAGCAGCCACACAAAGCCTGAACAAACAAGTCCTGCATCTCCTGCTAAGTACCAGCGTCCCTCTCAGGCATCGCAGTGGTCTTCAGACGTCCTTGTCCTGGAGCTGTGGAGCAACAGGGGGACTGAGCCCTAGAGAAGAGGCTCACTTTAGAGCTAATCCACTGAGGCAAAATCCAGTGGGGAGGTTTCTCTGGTGCTAATGGGATGTTGGAATGATGAGCGTGCTGCCTGTCACTTCATTTCCTCAGCAACATCATCATCTGTGTTCACTGGAGCATGGTGAAAATTGGCTCCCTAAAGGCAGAATATAAAGCTTGACAGAGAGCCATCTTTTGTCCTTCTCGTGTTGTTTAAGGGCAAAACATAATCTCAAGTGTCTGTACCTCAAAGGCAGTTGAGATTAGTCCTAAACAGACAATCTTGCTTTTGTTGTTTGTTTGTTCTACTTCAATCACAGCATTGTGGTTCACCAGTTTAGGACTGACCAGCAAACAAATGGACAAAGAAAGAGTAAAGCAGTACTGGGTCCAGGAAGCTTTGTGTTACAGCGTGTGGAAGATCTTTTTGAAGTGTGTGCCGTGCAGTGATTCCTTCTTTGTGTGTCTGCTGCTTCCAGCATCACAATTACAAAAAACTGCAAAAACTGCTTTCACAGTGTCACACATGTGTATGCAAAGATGTGTGTCTGATACAGTGTGAGGATGGGACGCTATTACTTCCAGTATAACATGCTAACCAGTCATATATGCCTCCCATAAAACATTTTTAACTGGAATGACTCCCACTGTTGGAACTTCAGGTTCAGGTGATGTTTATGATGGTTATGATTACATGTTCTCGACTGCAGTGATCGGGTTTTCTGTCAGAAGTTCTGCTTCAAATTAACATAACTTATCAAATTAAACAATCACATGGACTCAATGCAGTTAGGCATGTACAAATGTCAGGATGACCTGCTGAGGTTCAAAGTGAGCATCAGAATGTGGAAGAAAGGTGACTTAAGTCATTTTGAACATGATTTGGTTGTTGGAACCAGAGTATTTCAGAAACTGCTGATCTGCTGGGATTTTCCTGCAGAACCATATTTAGAGTTTACAGAGAGCAGTCTTAAACGGAGAAAACATTGAGTGAGTGGCACTTCTCTGGGGGAAAATGACATGTTGATGCCAGAGGTCAGCGGAGAATGACCCGTCTGCTTCCAGCTGATAGGGAGCCAATTATTCAAACAACCACTCATTATACCCAAGGTATGCAGAAGATCAGGTGAGATAGAACTGCAGGAGACCTAAAAGGAGGAAACTGAGGATACATGTGCTCAGAAAAATCTGAGATAAGTGGAAAAACGTTCCCATGGTCTGATTTTCTGCTGCTACATTCAGATGGTAGGGTCTGAATTTGGTGCAAGTAAATATGAAAGACTGCATTCATCCCGGCTTCTATCAATGGTTCAGACTGCTGTTGGTGGTGCAATGGTGGCCTTAGTACCGACTTAGCATCATCTTTATGCTACAGCCTAACAAAGTGTTGGCGCAATCCAATGGAACACCGTGAGGATTTTCATCATATTGTAGATTTGCAGCTGACTAACCTGTGTGGTGCTATCATCTCAATATGGGCCAAAACGTCTGAGGATTGTTTCTATCAGCTTGTTGAAGCTATTAAAATGAAACCAGTTCTGGAGGTACAAGCAGGTCCAACCTGGTACTAGCAAAGTGTGACGACAGATCTAAGACCCCTGTCATTGTGTCCTTTACTTAGTGGTCTTTTCATGGAGTTAAAGCTATCCAATAAAGCTGCCAGAATCTATGTTACACCACCTTAGAGCCTTTTAATAAAACTCTTTCATAATTTCTGTGTGCTAGTAATGAATATTGTTAGATTATTTGCCCATGTCTTGCCTCTGTCTATTCTTTTTTTTTTTTTTTTTTACATAACTGCTTTCTTTCTCCCTGTAGCATCTTTCTCCATTTCTTTCTTTCTCTGAGCATACAGATAAGTGAATATGAAACAGACATCATTATATTTCCCAGTCCTTTGCAAACACAAATCTTACACCCCTCGGCTAAGCAATGAATATTTTCTGTGTTTTACACTCCTTGTTTTTGAGCACACACACACACACACACACGCGCACACACACACACACACACATGTGTGTATTTATATCCTTGTGGGGACATCTCATTGACACAATGCTTTCCCTAGCCCCTTACCCTAACCCTAACCATCAAAAATGAATGCCTAACCCTGACCCTTACCCTAAACCTAACCATAACCTAATTGTAACCCTGACACTAAAACCACATTTTGAGGCTCAAAAATGCCTTCAAACTCGTGGGGACCGGGATTTTGGTCCCCACAAGGGCTGTTTGTCCCCACAAGTATAGTAAACTACCAATTTTTGGTCCCCATGAAGATGTTAATACCCGTCCACACACACACACACACACACACACACACACACACACACACACACACACACACACACACACACACACACACACACACACACACATCTACGCACATACACACTATTCAATTCCATTACAAAGAGCACTGTCATCAGTTTCTCACTTTCGCAGTAGTGATTCCTTCACATTGTTTTAGGAACATTATTTAGGTTTTTTATAAACATCTTCAGAAAACTTCTCTTTTGCACCTCAACTACTTCTTACTTGAAGTTGTTTGTAAGATTTCTATTAACAATTCCTGTGAATCAACTCTGAGTCATGACCTCCTCTTTAACATGTTTTGTTTTTCCGAGCTGCACAAAACTTTCCAAGGGATTTATCTTCAGTCAGTACTGACAATCTGAAGGGGTGGACAAACTAGTAGATTTCTTTTTAAAGGCAAAACATGTTTTTTATTAAATATTTCAGCCAGTTAATCAGCTTTCTTGAAATTTGATTCATATGTCCAGGGGCTAAGGTGATAATCTGTGAAGTATTTCTGCTGGTGAGGTTCCCCTTAGCTGTGCTGCAGTCTGCCATTCAATCCAGTGTATGCCGTGGAGATAAACACTCAGCATGTCAGGTAGTAATATTACCACATGGTCCTGCCCCCACAAATTAATGTTTGTTCATTCAAAGAAACACGATCCTGCGTGGTCCAAAAGAGAAGAATTACTAGTTTTAAACAGAGAGATCTGAGTTCTTTTTGAAACTTCATGAGCATACTGAAACAATAATTACAGCAGCAGTACAGCAGTAACAGTAACAAGATCCTGGGTTTGAATCCATCAACTGGCTGGGCCTTCCAACGTGGAGTTTGCATGTTCTCCCCGTGTTTGCGTGGGTTCCCTCTGGGTACTCCACAGTCCAAACACATGCAGTTAGTGTGGTTAGGTAAGCTGGTGATTTTAAATTGCCCACAGGTGCGAATGGTTGGATGCCTTTCTGTTCCAGCCCTGTGACAAACCGTAACCTGAAAGAAAGAAGGAAAGAATGAACGTTTTAGCTGCCTATTCTCAAACTGCCTACTTTCACAATCTATTCATTGGAGCCTGACCCCAACAGAAAAAACACTGCTTGTTTTTTTAACAAAGTTAAAAGGACTGTCATTTAAGTAGCAGTGCTCATGTGAATAAATGCATGTAAAGTATCTGTCGTTTTCATCAGTGTTGATCCTTTTGATGGGGCAGGACTTTTTGTAGACGCTCATCTATTGAGCACCATGCATACGCACGCACTGTATGTGTGGTAAGGTTTTTTAACTGATCATCAGCAAATAGGTATACACAACATGTTTCACAGAACTGAGAAAATAAGAACCAAACAGTAAAAACAGGCAGACAGATGCGCATACTGCGAGTTACTTCAGTGCTGATACTTTACTTAGTTTAGAATACAAGCTAACAAACTGCAGATACAGTAATAATACATCAATAGCAAATCTATGGACTTAGCTAAACTGAACTGTAGCCACACAAAGTCCCAGATTCATGTCTTTAGTTAGCACACGATTAAATGTAGGTAGTCATCAGAATAAACTATTTATGCCCAAAATAATAACTTTAAGTCATTTCAGTATTTATATTTTTCCATTTTGTGACATGGAAAATTTACATTGTAAAATGTCAGATTTGATTAAATTTGGTCCAATAACATATACATGATTGATATACATTCAGTTTATACCAAGCAAAATTTCCTTAATGAATAATTATTTGAAATAATGAAAATAAAATAAATTTTCATATATTTCACTTACATTTCACTCAAAATTATTGCTTCATGTTTACTAGTGCAAATGCATTTTTTGCAGTGTATGGAGCATTAAAGTAGTTTTAGTTCAATCTTAATAAATATTGCAGGACTTTAAACTTAATACTAAAAAAGTAAGCAAAGCTCGAGTTCCATAAATACAATGAAAGAAATTTCTCATGCTTTATTATTTATCCTGAAAAGGTGTAGTGTTGCAATAGTGAAAAAATATTTTGTATATATTATCGCCTGTATCTCTTAACCTCTCTAAATTTGTCTCTCTTATATGAGTCATAAATAAATGTAAAAAGAAGGCGATTAAGTAGAATTAGAAGCAGCAAAACAGGAAAAACAGTTTAGTGAAGAAGATGAAATTTTATAAAAGACATGCATGAATATAATCCCCAGGAAAAGGTTTAATTTTAAAGCAGAGGTTATGATGGTAACAAGTAATTTAATTTGATATTATTTGACATGGATAAATTAGGTCAGTATTATAAAGAGCTGCTATACGTTAAACTGTAGCTACACAAATGAGCACGTCTCTCTTTGTACGTCCCTCTCATGGGTTACAGGTCTGGTTAAATGACTCTGTGAAATGACAGAACCAATTAATTTAAAGAATTTATACACAGACAACCATAATGAAAGGCACTCCTATAACTCTTATCCAATTTGTGCATGTGGAAACAGCTACCATATAAGATGAACGCAACTGTCACACCTGTGAGAAACAACAGACGTTGTTGCCTTTGTTTTATTAGACCATTTATAGTGCTGAGAAAAAAAGGCAGAAGTATGACTCTTACATGGCACTCAGTTCTTCTGGAGTGTGAACACGACACTTTCCTGAATATTTCATGCAGCACTTTTATACCTGTGTAAGCACTCCTCGAGATGTGTCTTTGAGTGTCTGTGACTCATCTGCTGTATGATGTGAAGATGAAAACCAAGAGGAACTGGTCTCCACTCAGGAAGTATCTTTTGTCTTATTGTACTGTGCAGACACGGTGTAGTCTCAGTTATTCTTTGTTGTTGGTCTGTGATGCCCTGTGTTCCATGACCCTTAAGTGGCTGAGACGAGCACAATGAGTGCATGGTTGTGTCAAAAAGCACACAGCAATCCACAAATAGTGTTTACACAGTTTCCAGGAAAGGCAAACTCGCAATGAAAAGAATGAACCGGCAGTTTTCCGTTAAATCTCTGCTGCTCATTTAGCATTTCATATCACCCTCTGCAAATCTGACTGCATGAGAGTCTTTTGGCTGGTCTTTTATCTTTTCCTTATGGCACAGGATCACTTCTAGTATCACTTCTCATTTTAGATTACCCGAGCCTTCAAAGCCACGGGCTTCAGCCTTGCTTGTCAGCGTGGCAACTCCCACGTGGATCTCCTCGTTTGAGGGCATAACCACTCATTTAAACAATTTGTTGTTGGCGTTAGCTCAAGGCTAAATAAAAAGGGTCTGTTGGTGCCGCAGTGCTGGTATGAATTTGCGCAAGGTAACACACAAACCTTTAATGAAAGGTATTCAGACATCAGCAGCAGTAAACACAGCTAGAAGCACTTGGACACAGTTCAAACCCCCCCTCTGTACCGAGCATGTGTGTGTGCTATCAGCAGATGGGGACAGTGGCAGGTTGTATGTGCGGCTGTGCCCACATATGTGTGTGTTTGTAGGAGGCCCTCAGTGCTTACTCAGTGCTCTTCACAAAATGACCTCGGGAGTTGTGGGTGTTGACATTTTGGAGCCTAGCCAGCCTAAGAGCTCTCTAAACAGACATAACGTATCGCTGCAAAAGCCCTTTGTGAACTGTAAGGTATCAGTGTGTGGGTGGGGGAGTTTCCATTCAAGCATCCCCTGAGAGCCTTTGAGGTTCTTCTAAAAACTTTTCAAGCTTGAGGTTAGTGAACTTACTGGAGCATCGTAGTTGTTAAAATGTAGCATGTTCCTCGTAGGAGTTTGTGGAGAGCCAAAAGGGGCTGAAAGACTGGATGTAGTCAAAGGAGGGGAAAAAAGCTCAAGATGAATAGCATTATCACGTCATGGCTTGCTAAAAGTTTGACATTTTGTGTACAGCTTGCTCTACAACCCCCAAATGGCCACTTGGCCTTCTCAGTATTACAGATAGCTGTGGTCACTAAAAACAAACAATCAGTCAAAGCGAGAAAACTTGGGAACTTTTATTCTCAGAATTGTAAATTTTGTCTCAATAGTCTGACTATCTGGTTGTTAAGTGATGATGTATGAATCCTGCTTCCGGGTCCAAACTGCTCTGCGTTTATTAAGGCTGTTGTGTTTTTAACATGTTTTAATGCTTCGTATCTTGTTCTATTTAATCTCAACAAGCCCCTAAAAACAGTCAGTGATCACTGTCGGCCTCTCTCGGTTTTTATCATCACTGTTCATTTTAAAGCTCAGTTTTTAAAACCTTACGATGTAACTACAGCCCAGCCCATGCAGCAGTATATTAATGACTAACGTTGTATTGTGGATGGATTATCTCAGTTGTTCTCCTGACTAAAGTTTGGTCCGTTTACAGCATCCTGCCATGCGACTGCATTTGTCCCTAACCATCAGGAACCCTCACGTTAACTTTTATCCAGTGGGGAAAAAAAAGTCACAACACTGATGAATCCTTGTCTCAGTGCAATCCTTCACATCCTTTGGTTTCTATCACTTCTGCAGCTGTTGTCATTGCTAATGTATTTGGTTAGATTTTGTGTTTAAAATATTGCATTTTTTTATTTGGTGATGTTTTTAAGCTGTAGCATGTTTGACCTCTCAGGCTCACCAGAGAATTCTGGGAGAAAGAAAAAACAAAGTATTTTTCAGTGGCACTAACCCCTCTATACAATATTGATACATCACAACTTTCATTAAAACTGAATAACGTGTAGCATTACTTGAATAAAAATAAATGCTGCAGACACATTTATATTCACAATAAAAGTTGCCTGTTTGGTGTAGCTAAAGACTAAAAGACAAAGTTATTTAAATCCTCTCTACACTAGTGTCATTGATTTTCATTGATAATGGTATTCATTTTCCAGGTCTGCCCAGGTGAACTCAATAGTGACTTAACTATATTCAGCTTTTATATTCAGATCAATACATCCTAATCCCCAACATTGATTTTACATGCTGAATATGTATGCCAGTGAAATGTGCCCCTTGTCACTTTCTGTTTGTTGTCCATTTGTTCCCTGTGCATGTGGAACACACAGAAGGTTATACCAGATTAATACATGAGCATTTATTGGTATGGATGTGGGAGGCATGTGTCCCGCATCACAGCACGGTTGATACTGGGGTAGGACACATACTCTAAGTGTTAGTGTGTTTACATTGTTCTTTGGTACCCAGTCCTCTGTGTGTGTGTGTGTGTGTGTGTGTGTGTGTGTGTGTGTGTGTGTGTGTGTGTGTGTGTGTTATTACCCTCGGTAATAACTTTGGATGGTGAACAAACATAAGTTAGAATAAATCAAGAAATGTCAGGGTTCAGATTCCCAGTCATAGAAAGTCCTTTGACGGGATGGAACCACGACTATGTGTATGTGTCTCTGTTAGGCAGCACCTACCTGTTATATCCCAAACTGCTCGTCCACCTCCTGCCTCAGTCGCCCTCTCGGGACAACCACAGTTTACGTACCAAACCTGAGGAAGAAGTTAAACTGAGCAGGATTAAAATGACTTTAGTTAAAATCACAAATGCATTGTGAGTCACCAGGATTCTGAATTTACGCTGCTTATCAAGCTCGTTTTTTTATTTTTCCACTTGAAAGACACAAGTTGAAGATTCATATAATTTTTTGTAAATGACGACATATGTGTGCACGTGATGTATGTAGACGTATAGTTAAAGGTTAGGTATGACCTCTCCGCTGACAGAATATGTGAGTGAGAGACAGAGAAAAGGAGATTTTGTCACTGTCTGGACCCCACTCACCACTCTCACTGTTCATTTGCTCTCTCTCCCCTCCTCTTAATGTCTGTGTATAAAAATGAAAAATGCATTAATGGCTGAATACGGCCTAGAGAGTGACAGAGCACTGACTGATGACGGAATGTACAAGCTCATTATTAAAGGTCTTATCACCCCTCTGCAGATGCACTTACACACATGCGCACACACACATGCACACACACACATGCACACACACACAGAGTGTGAGAGAGAGACCTCAGTTGTTCAATGTCATGAATGCGGTTGTCATCATAATCAACACTTTGGCCTAAAATCACCTTTTTGAAAAGTTTTAAAAGGACCTTTTGTAGGTCAGTGTTGTCCAAAGTACAAAAGCTCAGACGTGATTTCTCTGTAAACACGTAGAGACACACATAATGGTGCGAGTGGTGCAGTGTTGGTGCTGCTAGTTTAAGCGAAAAAGACGTGGGAAGACAGTTGAGGAAGTCATCTTAATGACTGAATGTTGAAAAAATAAATGTGCTTGATGTATTTTCATCAGCAGTAATACAACCAAACAAACAATCATACGTTCATCTGCGATTATCAGAATCATCATTCAGTGTGGTACATTTTTTTGAACACCATCATGCTTTCCCAGTTTACAGAAAGATGAATCTGCCAGCTCATACCAAACTTTCATGACAAACGTTATAGTCAGAGGCTGTTTATCTGTTTTTAAGGTGGTTACATCCTCGTATCCCTTAAACATTCATGATGTTGTGATTATATAACCTGTTTTACCTTTAGGTAACTCAGAGTCATGTAGAAAATGGCCATTTAGATATTTATCTAATTACCAGGAAAATGGACACACTCTAACAAGGTGCATGGATACAACACTAATGCACCAGTTATGAGAATAATTCTGCTCCATTTAAATTCAGACCTTCACATAGTTTTTCCAATTATTAATAATCAGTATTGACTGGTAATTATATATAACAGCTGGGGGAACTGCTTCCATAACAGTAATGGTATTAGCTAGACTCATTCATTATGATGCGCATAAAGTATAAATAAATATATCCAAATGCAGCTTAGTCTGTTTTTTTTCTTACCAAGCAGAAGGACCAAGCTAGACTGGACCCAAAAGAAAATTATACATTTTTAATACATTTTGAAGCAGTTACAGCAATAAAAATACATCAAAGGTGTCACTTTAGCTCATCGTGCTATTTATCCCCCTCTTTTTTTTAATCACAATTAACCAGATTGGACCAAAGATGTACGATGTAAATGTCTAAAATATAATATATTAGTTTTCTTTTTGATTTGTACCATCCTGAATGTTTTCAGCAAACACATATTGCTAGCCAGACACCAGGTAATCAATTTTGCACATCCTTAAAGTTCGTTTTAGTGTAATTGTTTAACTGTGGTAATGTTACTGATTGTCATTTTGTTAGCTAATGATACAGATATTTCTATAGTGAAATCAGAAAACAGGAATATAAAAGTAAGAATTAATAATAATGGAAAATGGAAAAGCTTTAGGGCGCCGGCTCTCGAGGACTAAAGTTTGAGATGCCTGCACCAGACTTACCGGTCGATCTTTATCCCCACCCTCACCTACGATCACGAGCTTTGGGCAGTGGCTGTGTCTCCCTTAAAGAGGCTGAGGAGTTCAGCCACATGTTTTTAAATAAGTGGAAAACTTTGTTACTGATAGCAAAGCAAATAGTAAAATCCTCCCTTTTTATGCTTCCCATAACTTTATTTTATCAAGCTACCTTCCACCAACCGATTTCTGATTTCCTTATATAAACTGTTCAGTCATTATGTTCTTTTATTTTCTTCTACTTAATCGATTGCTACTTGACTTGCTTTTATTGTGTGTCTAATAGGTGAAAATAATTCAAGAAGTTGATGCTTTACGTTCCACTTCGGCGTCTTGACGGTTATTCAACCTGTTTAATACGAGCCTTTGTGAGAGATTGAGAGCACTTTAGCGTACAGATAGCAGAAAGATAATTAGCTTAATCTCCATGGGTGGCTGAGTCCCCTTCAGCCACTATGATGGAAATAGTGTGCGTTCCCATCCATGCTGTCGGTGGGACCAGCGGCAGTTAGGTAACAGTCCCTTAACTGATTTGAATCAACTAATTAGAATCACTAACTACACTCCCTCCCTCTCTCTATCACACACAGATACACATGTCTGTGTTTCAAACTGGAGCTGCAGCAGCCAGCTGTGCTCATCGATAGCTTCTCCTTATTCATATGCTGCTTATTATCTGTTTTAGTGTTCAGTTCTAAGTCATCGCGATTCTTTCTTTTTCAATAATTGTCTTATATTTCCTGCTCTCGCAGTTCTCAGGTATCATTTTTTGCAACTAGCCACAAGAGAATGGCAATCTAGAATCTAATGGGTCTTCGTTGTGATCCTCAGAAGAGAATTTTACCTTCGACTGAGACTCATCAGCAGGCTTCAGTCACAGTTGCTGCATTAACGCCTGTTACAATTACATTTTAAATAAAAGGATGTATTTCATGGTATTTCTAAACCTTCCCAGAGAGATGATGTGTTAGTGAAAATGTGAATATAAGTTTTAAAGTTCCCTGAAAAGGTTTTGTAAAAAGTGTTTTTTACAGTTTACCGTATGTTTTGTGTCAGGTGGCAATTCTAACGTGGCAAAACAAATTATTTGAATAAAATGGAATTGAAATGAAATGTTCAATTTCCTTTCTGCAAAACGCAAAAGACAAAAAGCCTAAGCAGTCGGTTTTATAAGATGCAGAAAAGTAAAGTGACACCCTCTACACTTTCTGCCAGTTAAAACTGTTCACTTCGTACCTGTCATAGCCAAGCTCGTCTGCGTTTTTCTTTTCATCTGCAAACCTCTCTCTCCCCTCCAGAGCCCTTCATTTTTAATTTATGCCTTTAATCATTCAGCTCAATGTGCAGCGTTAAGGGAGAGCGCTTGTTTCCTCCATCAGGGTGTCCCTCCAGTGTGGCACTGCTCCTGAGCAGATGGTATCTGTGATAAGGATCTACAATGAATATGCATCCCTCACCTCGGCACTTGCACCGGGGTCACATTAAAGCCCATCGATCTCACACACACACTTGCTTTACACTGCGTCCTCCACCTTCGGGCCCTCTCCAAAGAGTGCTTGTTGCGTCAGAAATTGGCCTGAGTATATTTCACACAGCAGCAGATCATCACACTGACATTACAATAAAGCTAAACTTGCTGTGAGTCAGTTTTCTGTTACTGCAAGGCTTTTTTTCTCTTGCTCCTGATGATGATTCACGCTTTACATTTTCTTGGAAGATCTTAAAAAGGTCTAAAATGTGTATGTTTGGAACAACGCTTAAAGGAGTGCAACACACTTAAGCAAACCAGATAGTTTGTTTATAAAAACATGTTTTTTATTTAGCTGTCCCTCTGATATAGTCATTTAAAATCCCGTCCATCCTGCTCAGTCTGTTGCTTTAGATCAGGGCTGTCCAACTCCAGGCCTTAAGGGCCGGTGTCCTGCAGGTTTTAGATGCATCCTTGATCCAACACAGCTGATTCAAATGGCTAAACGACCTCCTCAACATGTCTTGAAGTTCTCCAGAGGCCTGGTAATGAACTAATCATTTGATTTAGGTGTGTTGACCCAGGGTGAGATCTAAAGCCTGCAGGACACCGGCCCTCGAGGCCTGGAGTTGCACCTTCACTGTAATACCTGTCCCCCTCTCACTCACAGACTTACCT